>NW_017732009.1:385505-402853 GCF_001890085.2 Hipposideros armiger | reverse complement strand
ATATATATATATATATATATATATATATATATATATATCATGGGATGTGGAGTACAGAATAGGGAATAGAGTCAATGGAAATGTAACAGTTATATATGATGTCAGAGGGATAGTAGATTGGGGCAGGGTGTCATCACTTTGTGAGAGGCGTAAATGTCTAACTATTACATTGTTTTGTACACCTGAAACTAAGAAAAAAACATAGTGATTAGACATTTACACACCTCGCAAAGTGCTAATAACCCTAACAAGTCTACTATCCAACTGACACCGTACATAGCTTTTACAATACCATTAACTATGTTCCCTATGTTGTATTTTATATCTTGTGACTATATACAGAGGGTACCAAAAAATGTATACACATTTTAAGACAGGAAAAAAATATTAAAATTGTGATACTCAATATATACCGATAACAAAAAATTAATACAAGTCACTTTTGAGTTCTGCAATTACAAGAGGTGCTCAAAGTGGTTATCATCAGTCTAGACACTTCTGATTATGGTGAACTACTGCTTGAGCAACATTAACCAAAGTGTCTTGTTGTATACATTGTTTTGGCACCCTCGATATATACATATGTATATATATGTGTTATATATATATATATATATATATATACACACACATATATGTGTACATATATATATATACACACATATATATGTATATATATATATATATAGTTGTTGACATTCAATATTATTTTATATTAGTTTCAGGTATATAAGTGTACTGGTTAGACATTTATATAATTTATGAAGTGATCCCCCCGATAAGTCTAGTACCCATCTGACACCAAACACAGCTATTACAATACCATTGATTATATTCCCTATGCTGTACTTTACATCACATTTGCTTTTTAAACATTTTTTTCAAATTTATTTTTTATCGTATTCACCCCAATTTGGGGCTGCCCACTTCTGTAGGTTATATATTCTTATCACATAGGCTACTTTTAAGCTCTTACTGAATGGAGCTGTTTTAGTAGAAAGAATTTGACTTGACTTGTCAACACAAATACACAGTATAATTAGCTAGATAACCTTGGATTTAGCTCCTCAGGTTACCCTTTCAGTTTGGGCTGTGAAAAATGTAGAGCAGATCCTAGAATAACGTTGTTTAATTCAACGTTGTTTCATTATAATGTTGATGAAATAACATGGAAACTTAACTCTCATTTATATCAATTAGCCTGTGGTAAGATTGGTTTCATTATACATCAATTTGCTTAAAGTCACAGAACCTACCTATGACATTAAGGGAGGACTTACAGTAGTACATGCTCTGGTATAGCAGAGAAAAACAAAACCTACCTTGGCTGTGTTCTCATAGAACCTTCCTCTTGGATAGGATTTATCTGTAGGCTTATATTGGGGGGAGTTCCAATAGATGATCTCTGTGGTCCTTCGTAAACCTAACCTTGGATTTCAGGAAAGTGGTGGGTAATAAGGATAAGGCTTACTAGCCCTGGAACCCAGCCATCTAGGTGGGGTGTGACATCTACCACAAGTATAGATGGTTGAGAGGTGGAAAGTAGTAAGTCACTTATGGTAGGTACTGGAAATATAAATAGGCAGCCATGCTGTGGATTCTGATAGTGTGAAGGTGCACAAGAATGGTGCTGGGGGGCAAGGCTGGTGACTCCTTCTCAGAGACCAGAGGTTGTCTGTTCTCTCCTGTGTCCTCTGTCATCTCTGTCAGATATAGCCTGCCTTGGGACTACAGTGGCTCTGTAGCGTGAATGTGGTTAGAGACTTGTGTCATCAATTCTAATGCTGAATGAAGCACTGACAAATGACAAATGCTAATATTTTCTCTGGGCGTCACGTTGTGCCATATGAATAATGCACCTGAATATTTAGACATACTTCTCCCCACCCCTTCCTGTCTCATTTCACCATGAAGTCTGACCTTCCTTAGACTTAAGATCATTTGCTGTTCTCCTCCCTATACAAGGAAACAAATGGTCTAATGGGGGTGTTGATCAAAATTGAGTTGGCATTTTAAGATTCACATGGAACCATGGAATGCTTCTATCAACCAGCTCCTGATTAATATAACATTAAAAACCGTGGAACAGCTCAAGTTGATTTTGTGGGCTGAGGTGCGGTGGAGGGAGCTTGAGAATCATTTTTCAACTTCTCTGGTTTTGATTGCCCTGCCATACAAGTAATTCTTTCAGAAAAGCATTTTTTTCATTATGTATTTCATAAAAGTAGAAAGTGTGTGAGAGAAATGGTCTTGCACCAGTAAAAAGGCTCCGCCTAATGTGGTTCCCTGATGTTCAGCACCTCGCCGAGCCTTCAGCCCCTGGAGTTATTGCTGCTACCTCTCCTTCATACACCCTTCTCTCGTTCTGCCACTTTACTTTACTTGTGGTTTATATTGCACCTGTGCTGTGAAACTCACAGTGATCCCTCCAGCACCCACAAGGGCCCATCCTCTCCGTAACACTCATGATGACTTTTACCCACATTTAATCTCATATTTTCTAGTTATTTCATTTGAGTATACCTCATGTCCTTGGTGACACTGTAGATCTATCAAGGCTGGGAGACTACAATACATTTTTTGTGGCTTCCAAATTGTTGAGTACATTGTGAGGACTAAAGGGTGTTTAACTGGGTTAGAGAGTGTGAGAGGGATAGATATTTGTCAAAGAAAAGGGATATGAGATGGGACATGTTTATATTTTTGGCAACTGATTAACTGATTCACCAATTGTTAATCTAATTTTTAAAAATATCCTTTCTCACTTTTAATATCTTCTTTCTGATGCCAAACTTGTTTCCCAATGAAGTCTAACTCTCCTGGCATGGTGTTTTCTTTCCTGCTATCTTGAAGCCACATGCTGTTAGGATGACAAAGCAATCCAGACAGCCACATGCTGCATCGTTAATTTTTTATATCCATTTCAAACCATTTTCCTTCCAACTCTCTGGGATTTCACATATTCTATTTATGCACTGAATCTGGATGTTTCTTCCCTAAATAAATTTGGTATTCCTGAATTCTGCTTTATCAAGACTATTTACATTTAGAATTTCAGTTCGATAGTTTCTGAAAATGAAGACCAGACTAGCTATTCCTGAATTCTGTTTAGAACTGATGATGGGTAACACTTCTTAAATAACAATAGAAAGGTGACATTTATCAAGGGAAATGATTTGCATTTGATCTTTCTGGCAGCTCTGAGTTTTTGAGACCATAACTGAGATTACAAGCCTTGCTGATTTGAATTACTAAATAATTTTTCACTCCATTCTTTCATTCCTCTTGATGCCAATTTCTTTCTTTCTTTTTTTTGCCCATCACCCTTTATTTCCTGGATTAGTAAAGCAGCTTCCTCTTAGGTCTCCCTCCCTCCCTGCAGCCTTCTTCCTCTAAACTCTTAACTACTAGAGATCCAGCAGGATATTTCTAAAACACAAATCTGTGTCATCCCTGCTTAAAACACATCAATAAGTCTCCTCTGCCACAAGATAAAATAGAAAGCCTCCATGATCTGGCCCCTTTTTCTGTCCAGCTCCGGAGACTGCCACTCCTCAACTCACTCTTCATATTCTAGTTACACCAAACTGCTTATAACATAGTCCTCATCTCTGCTTTTTGGGATCTTCCCCTCTATCTGAAACACTTTCTTCTTCCTCCTTGTGTGTTTAATTCTACTAAATCATTTATGATCCATCTCATGTGCTATCCCTTCTTGGCTACTTCCATGATCTTTGCCCATCTTTAGGTGCCTCTCCTAGGTGGGCTTTCGTGGCACTCACCATCAATTTAACTATGTAATTCTTGAGAACAGTGTCTGCATCTGAGGTGATGTAGCACATTCTTAAATGCACTGCCTCTGGAGCCAAACTGACTGGATCTAAATCCAGGCTTCACACCACTTACTAGTTATAATATCTTGGGCAAGTTATTTGACTTTCCTATTCCTCAGTTTCCTCATCTGTAAAATGGGAATAATAGTGGCTTCCTCAGAGGATTGCTGTGATGAAAAGAGTAGTTAATACATGAGCACTGCTTAGAATGCTTCCCAGAACCTTGTAAGGATTTAACAAACATTAACTGTGATTTTTATCTGTACACTCAGAATCTAGCACAATACCTGGCACAATAGGAATGAATATGGGCTTATTTGATGCAAGGCATCTTTTGAAAATTGAGGTTAAATTCACGTAACATAAAATTAATCTTTTGGAAACACAATTCAGTGGTATTTAGTACATTCACAATGTTGCACAACCAGTACCTCTAGCCAGTCTCCAAACATTTTCATCTCCCCAAAAGGAAATCACGTACCCATATATTCATTAAGTAGTTCACTCTCCATTCCGTTTCCCTCCAGCTGTCACGTAAGTTAAATTTCTGATGCATTTCATATAGGGGATATTACAAAAATGTGATGTAGCTACAGCACAATACAAATAGAATTGCCACAATAATTGCCACGATTCCCAAAATTGCCACGACCATAAAACATTGATCATCAGGGTTTTAGCTCACACCCACTGGGCTGATCAGGTCTCATGAAAAGATTTTCTAAGGTCACCAGTGTCGCACCACGTGTTCTACTGTCCTTTGCTTTAAATAATACACAGTTTCTTTGAAGGGGCACACAAGTAACACTTTTCTTTCAATTGGGGACTTTAGAAAGAAAGCATTCCACATTGTGTAAGATGTGCTTAAGGCAGTCTGGCCTTTTGAAAGCCACCATCTGAAGTATGTAATGACAAGAGAGAAGACTCTAGAGCAGGTGCTGTTGACAGCACAGTTCCTGTGTGCCATCCCTGGCTCAGTGACTCTAGAATGACAGTGGGTCCCTGATGAAAGAACTATTCAGGCGATCTGCTGCCCACCAGCTCAGTCCATGCATATTCATAATTAAGAACAACACTGACTTAGTAAAAGTCTTTTTGACATTTATTAGGACTCAGCTATAGCTAATTGATTTCTTACTCTTTCCATTGCCAGCTGCTGCCACTTTTCTGATCCTTTCAAGTCCCTTTTCACTCATATATGGAGATCATTTCCTGTCTAGTCAGTGTGTGTGTGTGTGTGTGTGTGTGTGTGTGTGTGTGTGTGTGTGTAGGACCTCTGTGGCAATGAAACTCTACCCCAGTATCAGGCTTATATTGATAATCTGATTACTGGTATTTTTTCCCCCATTGGACTTTCAGGAACTTAGACTACAGAAACCTAGCTACTCCCTCAGCTTTGACCTTCTATATCCCTGAACCTTGATATATACCTTTTGTTGATTTGGGCCACCACAAGGGATTTATCCCTCAGCCCACTGTGGCTAGCCTCAGAGCATTGTCTGGCCTTTTCTTTGTTGTTTCTAGAAAGCTGACTTTAGCACTGCCTATAGCGTCATGTTAGAACATATTTTAGATTACATCTAACAAGAGATATTATAACATTCACATTTAAAAAGTATTTGCTTTTAAGTAGGTTATACAGATATGAATGTATATGAGGGGGTAAATCAAAGAAATTTATGTTTGTAAAGGGTAGTATCATTTAAAAATCTATTAACAGATTCACATTTATTTTCTAATTACTTAGGGTGATAAAATTCAATCAGTATTTTTATTTAATACCTCATTGTAGGAAGATTTTTTTCAACTAATAAATTGGATATACTTCAGACCAAAGGGATTTTTCAGACTCTTTTCTTAATTAGATGAGGAGCCCCACAAAACTCCTGTTGCAGCTTCCAGGCAGTGGGGATTTGCCTGCCACAGTGGCTCTCTGTTGTGCAAAATACATGAAAGAGAAAAACCAGAGCTGCCTTTGTACAGCTCAGATCTGATCAGGGTACTTACTGCTGCATGATTTATGTTTGGGAGAAAAATCAACTCTCTTCTGCAGATGGATCAGACATATAGGTGGTACAGAGAGTGGCAGCAGGTGTGCAAGAGGGGTTGAGAGATACCAGTCAGGCACCTGTAGTGGTTGCTTTTACAGGGTAGGGTCAGCTGGACTGTGAATGCAATTGGCTCTCATGGGTCAGGCAGATGCTGAATCTCCCCATGTTTGAGGTTAGGAACAAAATGTCTAAAAAGGAGGTGACAAAGTTTAGTGACTTCCTGGATTTGATTTCATCCTCTGGTACTTTCTAGGATGGTTGGTCACCTTACACTCTGTGCAGGTGGCTAAGCCACTTTCTGCTTCCATTTTCTCACTTAAAAATTGTAGATTAATATCATGTACCTCATAGATAGAATACCTGGTATGAAGAGGGTCTTGATGCATTTTAGCCAATATTACTCTGATTATTATTACCTCTGCTACTGTGAAGTAGTACATAGTATAGCAGCTAAAAACATGGGTCAGGTATTAGATTAACTGGGCTTCTACACTGGTCCCACCACTTACCAGCTTTTCTCTTTTTTTTGACATAAGGTAAGTTGGTTTACGTTTTTGTGTCTCATTTTTATCATCTGCCTAATGGGGTGAATAGAGAAGTACCTGTTTCATAGGATAGTTGGGAGGAGTAAATGAGATCATATCCATAAAGCAGTTAAACTAGTGCCTCGCACATAGTGAGCACTCAAATATTTGATGCTATTTTGATTACCATCACCAATGCAATCATCATCATAATTAATAATATGAGTTGGACCTTGTGATGTTATCTGCAGCATAAGAACATAGGGGTTCAGCCAGCCCTATATTCATTCTTTAAATCAAACTCTAATCCTAGAAAATGAATGGCCAGTGCCAGGCCTACCAACAGATTCAAGATAGTAGTCCTCTTTCTTCCTGTCTTAGTCTCAAACTTCTCCATTGCTTACATTCTTGGGGAGGTTGGAAGAAGATTTTTTTATTAGGACACTAAAGGAAAACAGAAACACAAAGAGGAAAAGAAAATGTATCAGGAGTGAGTTTCTGTGCATCCCAGGTCCTAATAGTCATAACTGCTTTTGTCTAGACTGCTTCTGAGACTTGCATGGATGTAAATAAATAAACACAATATGGAATAAACAATATATAATATATGGATAGTATTATCTTCCAAATGTATAATTTTTGTAATAGCTCTTCTGAGATATAAATTCACATACCATAAAATTTACCTTTTTAAGTATAAAATTCAATGGCTTTTCATATATTCACAATATTGTACAACCATCACAACTATTTAATTTCAGGATGTTTTTATCATTCCCCTCAAGAATCCCAACCTCCCCCTTTCCCTCAACCCCTTTCAGCCCTAGACAACCACTAATCTACTTTCTGTCTCTATGAAACTGCGTATTCTGAACACTTTATTTACATGGAATCATGTAATATGTGACATTTTGTGTCTGATTTATTTCAATTAGCATAATGTTTTCAAGGTTCACTCATGCTATAGCATGTATGAGAACTTTATTCCATTTTATGGTTAAATATTTCATTGTCTGGTGCTTTGCAATGTTTAAGTAATTTCCACCTTAAACCTCCAACTTACTAAACGTCCCCAGGGTAGCTCTTCCTTTTCTCTTCTTTCCCTAGTAGAAAGGGTTTTCAGGATCCCAGGCATTGGAAGGCACATGGGAAAGAGTGGATAGCAGAGGCTGTTCAGGGAACATTACCAGTGGATGCTTAAATCTTAGCATACATATATAGTTACAGACATTACAGACCTATCCAATAGCTTCTTTCCTATTCATAGCTAAGACAGAAGAGTCATTGTCTCTCAGGCACAGACATACAAAAAAAATCTTGCAGCTTCCTGTCCTCACACAGATGGGCAGTGTCCTGTGCCTGCAAAGAGCATAGACAAGAGGTTTGGCTTACAAATGTTGTCTTGCCCTCCATACCATTTTAATTCTGATTATAGGACATTTGCTCTCACTCCAGAGCTCTTGCTGAATGTGCATCAAGGAGCATGATAGTGACAAATTTCTAAACTAGGCTAACATTTGAAGTAACATAATCCTAAAAACAAGTGACGTTTGGCATTGTGGGTAAATACTATTAGCATGTACCATATTTTGCCATGTATTAAGTACTTACGTACACTTTGTAGCCCAAATTTGTGAGGGGAAAATAAGGATGAGCATTATACATGGGTAGTACTAATTCTGTATCTATATAAATGTTTTTAATTCTTCTAATTATGCTTATGAGTTAAAAGTGTAACTCTGGAAATCAATAACAATATCTGCATGCAAATTAATGCCCTGGAATACCTTGACCTTTTATGATGCATAAATATCGTAAATTTGTTACCAGTACATAAAATTTCTTGTACCTTGTATCTGTTTTTGTGTTTTGTAATTACTTGTTACATAAAATTTCTTGTACCATAATATGTTAAAAAATAAATGCTAAAATTCCTTTATAATACAAAAAACAAGGACCTAAATGTAAACAAATACAAATTTGAATTAAAAAATTAAAAGATTTTTTTCCATGAAAGTTTGCGCCAAAAACTTGGGTACACATGATGCACGGCAAAATACGGTACTTTGGAGTCAGATGGATCTGGGTTTGAATTTCTCAAATCTGGGACAATGGGTCCTTAGCCTTGCTCAGCCACAGTTTACTCATTTGCAGAATAGCATAATACTCACTTGCAAAATAGTAATAATAACTCTCATAGGGTCATGGTGAGGATGAACTTAGTTCAGCCCAGTTCCTGGCATGTAGGAAGCTCTTCATAAATGGTAACATACATGGTTACTCCTGCTTGGGTATATTTTCCTTTAACCAAAAAATCTGACTTTGTGTAGTGATTAATTGCTTTTGACTTTGGAGTCAGTCATCAGTCTGAATCCTGGCTATTAGCTGTGTGACCTTGGGTGAACTCTAAGTTTCCCTTAACTCATCAGGGAACAGTTACATTTTATAGGGTTGTTGAGGTTTAAACTAGGCGATGTTTTCTAAAGCATCTCAGCACATGCTTTAGAAAACTATTGCTACCAGTAAGAAGGCAAATGTATTTTCAGGTATCATGTTTACATCAGTCGACAGAGGCTCATTGCCTTCTGATAGTACATAGAAGAAACTCAAGACTCCTCCCTATGGCCTGCCTACACAGTCATCCACAACCTGGCCCTGCCTGCTTAACTGACCCATGCTTGCTTTGGGGGAGCCATATTGACCTTCATGTTATACATTAGCTAGATCAAGCTCTTTCTTGCTACAGGGTTTCACACTTGCTATTGCCTCTTACTATGTCTCCAGATCTTCCAGTCACCAATTCCTTATCAGGTTTCAGTTCAAGTGTAACCTGCTCAGAGAGGCCTTTCTCAACCACCCAGTATAGTTTCCCCATCCTCTAGTCATTCCATTTTATTTTCTTTGTAGCATTTATTACTATGTGAAATTATTTTCTTTGACTTCATGTTAACCACTTTATCTGTTTGACTCATTAGCATATCACAGCAACTAGAACAAGACTTGGGGGAATAGTAGAATAAATATTTGTTGGCTAGATGGGTTGAGGGGATGGATAGATATGGCAAAGATCTTCATTCTAGCTTTTGGGATTGTCATTATGGCCGGGAGTGGTATTCTCACATGGTATGGAACTGTTGGCAAATTACAAGGCAATAGCTCATTAGAACAGATTACATCTCTAACTGAAAAGAATCCTAATATACTATCTTCCTGCATAGCATTTCTCTTGAGAAGCTGCATTAGATACCTAAACATATACTTCATATTAGGCAACCACATGTATGGCTCTATGAGGTAAATCAAATTATTTTACATTGAATTACCCAGATAATTTCATATGTTGCCTACCTCACTTTGCATGTAGATACAGATTTGAGATGCTTTTAAAGTTCAGTTAAACAGGCTCTAGGAGGCATTGGGAATATTAGACACCTGGCTTGATAACTATTGGGTTGTTGGAAAAGTCAGGATGCATTTTTGCAATGAAAAACATAAAAAAAATACGTCACAACTTTTCTGACAGCCCAATATTATAATAGCCAGAGTTAGGGAGATAGTTTGCCTATAAACCTATGTGTGCCAATGGTGAGTCTGCTGGCAAAAATAATAGCAAAGTCCATAGAGGAGCCTGGACTTGACAATTTTATTGTATATGGGAGGTTATTAAGAAAATAATTGAGGGTCTCTGGAAATATAAGCAATAACAGTCTGCTGTTCTTGCAGAATTAACAAAGGCAGAATATCCTTGACTGACACATTTAGTTTGTTTGGTTTTCTTTTTATCTTGTGCTTTAAAAAAAATGTTTTGGGTGCCGACCGAGTGGCGCGTTGGCTGAGTTGGCTTGGGAGCACGAGCTCTGAGCAGCAGGGCCCCGGTTTGATTCCCATATGACGGCCAGTGATTCTGCGCCCTCTACAGCTAAGATGGTGAACAACAGCTTGACCTGCAGCTGGGCTGCCGTGAGTCACCAGTGACGGTGTAGGCTGCAGTGGGGCTGCAGTGTGCTGCTGTAAGCTACCATGAGTGGCTGGCAGCCAACGTGAGCGGCCAGCAGCTGGCATGAGTGGCTGTCCATTGGCCAGTGACCAATTGCCTCAGCCGGGAAGAGTTCAATGATCACAATACCAACATGGGCCAGTGAAGCGAAATCCTCCACAACTAGACTGAAGAACAAAAGGACAGCAACTTGTCTGTTCCCCTTCCCCGATTCCCCAACGCTGTTCCCCTTCCCCAATTCCCCAATAAAAATTCTTTAAATAAAAAAATGTTTCGGTTTGAAATATTAAAAATCGAGCAGGAAATGGTCTAAAAGTTAACCAGGACATGGTGATTCCTGATGACAATTTACCTGAATATCTCTTTAACCAAGTAGAGAAATTAGAGCTCTCCTCTGAGCCTCAGTCATCTTCTCTTTGGTGAAGAATTCTCATGGCTCATGTTTCTTGCATTCCTCTCAAAGGCCCTCGAGTTAGTATGATGATAAACTAGAAGTGTTGAAACTAGAGGGTGAGCTCATCTGGTGGTGTTCCCAAATGCTGGTCTTTGGCCTCTAGAGATTCTGATTCAGAGTTTTGCATTTTTAATAAGCTCCCTAGGTGTTTCTGATGCAGGTGTTTCTGGATTATACTTTGAGAAACACTCATTTAGTGTCTTTCACCTAATCAAGTTTTACAATTATAGTGTAAACCAAACCTCACATCTCTCATCAGCCCCACTCTTCCTCTTCTGTCTTCCAACTGCAGAGGATGAGTTAGGTGGTGGCCTATTGCTTGCCACTGGGCAAGAGAAGGCTCCTTGTTGGGCATTACCTCCCTTCCTTATTACATACATGCAGTTTATTAGGCAGTCTTTTGGTGTTCTTTTGATCCCTATTCTTCCATCCTTCAATGAATACCAAAATTCCTTTCCGACTATAGTGGCTAAAAGTTTGTAATTCAATGTTTTCACCATCAGAGGTTCAATGTAGGTGCTAGGATCTGAATGTTTGTGTCTCCCCCAAATTCATGTGTTGAAATCTAATCCCCAAGGTGATATTAAAAGGTGGGGCCTTTTGGGGATAACTAGGTTGTAAGAGTGGAACTCTTATGAATTATAGTTCTATAAATACCTTAATAGGTATATTAAGAGAAGTAAGTGAGCTACAAAGTATTTCACTAAAGATCAATATTTCAAAAAAATCTATAAGATGATCCAGATTGTAAATAACTACCACTTTGATTCTCTCTAGAATATATGTAGTAAATAGAATTATGGTCTTCATGGTCCCTCCTTTTTCTCAGTTGATCTAAAGAGGCCCATCAGCTAACAACATGCTCTGGATATTTACTTTATGTGTTGGCCTGTACTTAGGTCTATGGGAAACTTGACATTTTGTGGCACTGAAAACTAACTGAGTTATATAGTAAACATTGATTAGATGCCCTAAACATAAAAGTTATAGTCTCAATATTAAATGGTATATGAAGTCTAACAATTAAGTTTGCGAATTCATCCTAGAAAAAGTGCTACATACCTCATCGCTGAATATCACTATGGTCACTTTAGAAGTACTCCCCTTGGGAAGCTATGCACCAATACTAGCACCCAGTCCACCCTTCAAAGCAATTTTGGAACTCTTTTTCTGGAATGGCCATCAGAGCTGTTATCGTAATACACTTGATGTCCTGAATGTCATCAAAAGATCTTCCTTTCAATATTTCCTTGATCTTTGGGTAAAGAAAGAAGTCATTAGGGGCCAGATCAGGTGAGTAGGGAGGGTGTTCCAATACAATTATTTGTTTACTGGCTAAAAACTCCCTCACAGACAGTGCCGTGTGAGCTGGTGTATTGTCGTGATGCAAGAGCCATGAATTGCTGGCAAAAAGTTCAGGCCACCTGACATTTTTTTTAAGATTTTTATCAGGGAATTGGGGGGATGGGAACAGACAAGTTGCTGTGGTTTTTGTTCTTCAGTCTAGTTGTGGAGGATGTTGCTTCACTGGCCCAAGTTGGTACCATCATTGTGCTCTTCCCGGGTGAGGCAGATCAGTCACTGGCTTCTAAATGGCCACTCACTGTGGCTGCTGGCCACTCACGCTGGCTGCTGGCTATACACATTAGCCCACGGCAACCCACTGCCACAGGGGCTGCAGCCTACGCCATCGCCAGCGACTCATGGCAGCCCAGCTCCAGGTTGAGCTGTTGTTCAGCATCTTAGCTGAGGAGGGCAGTGTCACTGGCCCTCATATGTGGGATCTGAACCGGGCTCTCTGGTGTCCCAAGCCAGCTCTTAACCATCAGGCCACTTGGCCTGCCCCCGCCTGACATTTTCATGCAGCCTTTTCAGCTCTTCCAAATAGTAGACTTGGTTAAGTGTTTGTCCAGTTGGTACAAATTCATAATGAATAATCCCTCTGATATCAAAAAAGTTTAGCAACATCGTTGCAATAAGTTCACAAACTTAATTGTCTGATCTCGTAGAACTTTCTTCACCTAATTTAGGTTACTAGGATAGTAGATAATACACTGCAATAATAACTGTTGTAAGACTTTCAGTCAAGTAGAATAAAGAAGTCTTTATAACCTCTAAATGTATCTGAAATGAGCAGTTGTGGTATAGGGTAAAATATCCAGACTCCAGGCCAAAACCAAGCTATGCCCATTGTTAGTTGTGTGACCTTGAGCAAGGTACTTCATCTCTCTGCTTCTCAATTTTCTCACCTGCAAAGTGGGGATAACAATGATACCTCCCTCTCATAGCTGATGTTAGGGATGGAAAAAAAATAAAATAGGGAACATGAAAGCATCTGATTCATAGTACAAGCCCAGTTAATGTTTGCTTTTTTTCTACAAAAACAAACCAGTTTGCAAACAAATGATTGAGTTCATTAACTTGATTAATGATTTAGAGCCATATATTAACCTAATTCAGATTTTACTTGTTTGAATCCATCATTACTTTTTCCATGTGGTCACAGTGTAGTTAAGAGTGTAAACTTTGATGTCAGGCTTCCAAGTTGTGGCTTGCCCATTATTTAACTGTGGCATGTCATAGGCCAGGTTATATAAGCTCTCTGTGTTTTAGTTTCCTCATCTGTAATTTGGATAAACCTTGTACCTGCCTCCATAGGACTGTCATGAAGGTTAAATCTCACAAGCAATGTGCTTAGCCTAGCACCTGTTCAAACGAAAGTACTCAGTGTTAGCTCTCGATCTTGCTTTGAAATAAGAGGCACACAGCAGTTTCATGGGGATGGTGCACAACTGCAATGACAACTTTTGCGAGCTAATGGTGTGGGCTGTGGAGCTTCAGATGTTTTTTTTTCTTCCTTATTCATACTCCAGGTCTCAAATAGTATTTGGTACCTGGAAGCAGCAGTCATCATAATTAAAAAATTATAGAGCCCATTTATTAATTCATTCACTCAACAGATGGCCATTGGGTGTCTACTAAGTACTACAAAATTTGATGGGTACTAGATATAGAGTCATGAACAAAACCATCATGATTTTTCCTTTCATGAAGCTTGTAATTTAGGTCATCTGTAGGGTACTATGCTTGGTCCTAAGGAAACATCCACTATGGCCTTGAGATATTTACAATATTATTGAACCACCTTAAGTACTTTCTGGAGCTAGACAAAGTTTAACTAGAAAAATAATAATACAGTCTAGTGGGGTTGATCAGTCATAGATACATGAAAATAAATGATACAGTATAATGTGGCTGAGCACATGTGAGTGACACAGATTATGCTAGAAGAATTCAAAGGAAGAAATGATTAGTGAAGGGGATTTGTGATCTAATTGATTCCAGAATGATGGGGGCAGGGCTCGTGACTGGAATATGGGACAGCTTTTAGAGTACAAGTGGGACTTAGATGTTAGGGAACAAGGTGATTATAAGTAATGAGCAAAGGCAAGGAGGCAGAAGTGTGTGTGGCAAGTTTAGGGAGCATAGACTATTTTGTCCAAAGGAGAGATTTTTATATAGGATGTTACATGTAGCTTGCATTATATAGTCAAGGAAGTGGACAGGAACCTTATTTTGGAAAATTTTGAATATCAGGCAAATTTAGACTACCATTGAAGTTGTCCAAATAGGAAATAATGTGTACAAAGTGACATTTTTGGAAGCTGGAGATTTTTATGTATATACTGAGTTGCTTGGATAAATATTCTGGTAGAGTTATCAGTAACAAACAACAGCAATACTATTTACCCAAGGGGATGAGTACTAAGGTGGTAATAGTTGTGACTGAAGTGGTTCAGCAACTCCACCTCTCCAAATTTAGTCCCATGAATTAATTAGACAGCAGTGTCAAGAAGTGTGTACAGATATGTTTATCCCAGCATCTTAAACATATTTTAAATAAATACAACTTTACTTAAATAAATAAAACATTACACACGTGCTTGAAATTTCTTGTTTTAACCCCTCCTCTCTCACATTCTATTTGCCTCTTGCTCTACTCTATACTACCATGAATTTAGTGTTAATCATTTCCATGCATGTCTTTATATGTTTACTTGTACCATGAATGCCTCCAGAAACAATATCAAGTGCGACCGTGTTTCTCCAAAAATAAAACCTAACCAGAAAATAATCCCTAGAATGATTTTTCAGGATGCTCGTAGTATAAGCCCTACTCCAACATAAACCCAGTTAAGATCGTCAGCCAGACATGACTGTTGGAATAAATGTAGATTTTTGTACATGAATAAATGAATAAATGTAGATTGTTGGAGCAAAAAATAATATAAGACCTGGTCTTATTTTTGGGGAAACACGGTATTTGCAAGTTTTTAACTTTCTATAAGTTGTATCATACTACACATATCCTTCTGCAATGTTATTGTTTTTGAAATTTATCCAGTCAATATATGTAGCTCTAGTTGAGTAGTTTTCAAACTTCGTCCTCCATCAGAATCACCTGGAGGGCAGGTTAAACCACAATTTGCTGCTTCCCACTCCCAGAGTATCTGATTCAGTAGGTCTGGGTTTAGTCCCAGGAATTTACATTGCCAGCAGTGGGACCATATGGTGAGATCCACTGCTCTAGTTCCTTCAATTTAGCTAAAGAATGATATTCCATCGTCTGCATGTGCCACAAGGTATTTACCTATTCTTTTGTTGACGGACATTTATGTTTCCAATTTTTCACAATTACAAACAATGTTGTAATGAACACTGTTTGTTGTATACTTATATCTCCTTGTGTCTTTGTGTGAGAATTTCTATAGTATATATACCTAGGAAATATTCTTGAATGGCAGAGAATGCACAGCCTCAATTTTATGATTTTCCAAATTATTCTTTAAACTGGTCACACAAATTTATACTTCTCCTCCCTCCCCAGCACCCAATGCACACATGCATGTATCAGATTTGCAGCTGTTCCCCATTCTTTTTTTTTTGCACAGAAATTTAATATCTTTAGACAAAATATTTGAAAATATTTGAAGAATTTTGATGTCTTTACATCTTCATTTCTTAAATTTACCCTTCTATGTTTTATGAAAAATGACTTAAAATATATTGAAAATTAACATGTTTATTTATAATGATTTCTTTCCCAACACGTAGTACTATAAAAGCATATAGTACTGCATGCTCCAGAGTTTTTGTTATGAATAGAAACACAAAGGAGACACCGAGAATTTTTTAAACCTCAGGTGAACCAAGGAGCAGCTTATTGGCTGCCAGAGAATCATAGACATCTAATTCAGCTTTCTATCCAAACCTGGAAATAATTGCTTTCTATAGTAATTGATAGAAATTCACCCACCTTGCTGGAAAAACCCCAGAGAAAGACTTCTCACTGCTTTGCAAAGTAGCACATTCTATTTTTAAATGTTCCTTGTTTTTTAGAAAACCCTTCCTTATTCTGGGCTAAAAATCTTCATTTAACTGTTACCCATCATGCCTAGTTCTTCACTCTGAAGTCATACACAACTAATATTTTTCTTCCACATGACAGCTTTGCAGATATTTGATGCTAGGCATCGTTGCACGCTAAGCCTTTCCCTTTCCTGAGCTAAACAGCCTCAGTAAATTCAGTTTCTGCCATTGTCCTTTCACTCCCTCCCTCTCTTCCTTACTTGGATCTTTCCTGCTTCCCTTCCTCCCTCCTTCCACAAGCACTGATTGAATACACGCGGTATTAGACACACGTCCGTTTCTGTGGCCTGAGCTCTAGACCCTCACCTTCTTCAGAATTCTTTGCTGGATTTATTCTAGTTTGTCGACATCTTTTTTCTTTAAATAGAGCTCTCAGAAGTGAACATTTTCAGAATGTGGTAGAACTATTCCCTCTCTTACTATGAAAGCTCTATTTCTATTGATATAACCAATTTCTTTTGCCCGTGCCTAGCTAAAAACTTTGCCAATACCACTCCTCCAAATGGGACTAATTTGGGCTTTTTTTGGGAAAAAAATCTACAGACACATGGATTTTTCTTCTCTTCCATCAACAAAATGATGACTGTAGAGTATCTTCATAACAATGTATAAGTTGCTTTGGTTACAGGCTGTCTTTTCCTCTGTGGGAATTTGAACTTGCTTTGGACTTGGATGTAGCACTTTAACTCCATAATAGATTAAAACAGGTCTTTGTTTTAGAACAGTGCACGCCTCCCGTGTTATGGCTGCCCTGATAAACTATTGTTGATTTAACTTTCTATTCATCTGACTCTTCGGTTTGGCCACTTTTTAGAAAGAGATTTTATTGTTGGCTAGGGGTAGGTGTGGACAAACAGGCTGATAGATGACACAGTGGATTTAGTTTAGAGTAATGATTTCCATCAGAAGAGTAAACTGTCTCCAATTCGTAATCATGGTTGTAGGCTTTCTTTTCCTTTCTTTCCTATTTATTGATTGGTTTATTAAAGAAAAAAGAATTAGAAATTCTACCTCATTAGTTACCTACAGCTGCCATGCAGCTTGTTTTTTAATGTTTTT
>NW_017732009.1:379233-382406 GCF_001890085.2 Hipposideros armiger | reverse complement strand
CTGTGGGCTTATAATATATGCCCTTTATTATGTTGAGATATGATCCCACTATTCCCACTTTGCTAAGAGTTTTTATCATAAATTGTTGCTGGATTTTGTCAAATGCTTTTTCTGCATCTATTGATATTATCATATGATTTTTATTTTTCATTTTGTTAATGTGATGTATTACATTAATTGATTTTTGTATATTGAACCAACCTTGCATACCAGGAATGAATCCCACTTGATCGTGGTGTATGATCTTGTTAATGTGACACTGAATTCGGTTTGCTAGTATTTTGTTGAGGATCTTTGCATCTATGTTCATTAGGGATATCCGCCTGTAGTTTTCTTTTTGTAATATCTTTGTCTGATTTTGCAATCAGAGTAATAGTGGTCTCATAAAATGTGCTTGGGAGCTTTCCCTCCTTCTGTATTTTTTGGAATAGTTTGAGGAGAATACATATTAATTCTTTTTTGAATGTTTTGTAAAATTCGCCTGTGAAGCCATCTGGTCCACGACTTTTGTTTGTTGGAAGCTTGTTGATTACTGACTCAATTTCTTTGGTAGTAATCAGTCTGTTCAGAGTTTCTGTTTCTTCTTGGTTCAGAATTGGTAGATTGCAAGCTTCTAGAAATTTATCCATTTCTTCCAGATTGTCAAATTTGTTGACATATAGCTGCTCGTAGTATTTTCTTACAATTTCCTGTATTTCTGTGGGATCTGTTGTCACTTCCCCTCTTTCATTTCTGATTTTATTAATTTGGGTCATCTCTCTCTTTTTCTTAGTGAATCTGGCTAAGGGTTTGTCGATTTCGTTTATCTTTTCGAAAAACCAGGTCTTGGTTTCCTTGATCTTTTGTATTGTTTTTTTGGTCTCTATTTCATTTGTTCCTGCTCTGGTCTTTATTATTTCCTTCCTTGTACTCCCTTTGGGCTTGTTTTGCTGTTCTTTCTCCAGTTTCTTTAGGTGTAAAGATAGTCTGTTGATATGAGATTGTTCTTCTTTCTTTAGATCGACCTGCAATGCTATGAATTTTCCTCTTAGGACTGCCTTCGCTGCATCCCATATATTTTGAGTTGTCGTGTTTTCATTGTCGTTTGTCTTGAGATAGCTTTTGATTTCTTCCTTGATCTCAGTTTTGACCCAGTCACTATTTAGTAGCATGTTATTCAGCCTCCATGTGTTTGTGTGCTTTCCAGGTTTCTTTTTATAATTGANGGTTCCATTTGCACGAAATATTTTACTCCATCCCTTTACTTTCAGCCTGTATGTGTCTTTTGATCTGAGGCGAGTCTCTTGTAGACAGCATATGCAAGGGTCTTGCTTTCTTATCTACTCACCCACCCTATGTCTTTTGATTGGAGCATTCATTTACATGTAATGCGTTAATTGATAGGTTCGCAGTTATTGCCATTTTGTTATTTGTGTTCCTGGTCTTTGTTAATTAAGTTGTTTTTCTCTTTCCTCTGCTTAAAGCAGCCCTTTTAACATTTTCTGCAATGCTGGCTTGGTGGTAATAAATTTCTTTAGCTTATTATTTTCTGGGAAGCTGTTTATCTCTCCTTCAATTTTAAATGATAACCTTGCTGGATAAAGCAATTTAGGTTGTAGGACTTCGTTTTTCATCACTTTGAAAAACTGCTGGCAATCGTTTTTGGCCTTTCAAGTTTCAGTAGAAAATTAGACTGATATTCTTATGGAGGTGCCCTTGTAAGTAACTTGCTGCCTGTCCCTTGCTGATTTTAGGATTCAGTCTTTGTCTTTAACCCTTGCCATTTTCACTATAATGTTTCTTGGTGTGGGCCTGTTTGGGATCATCTTGGTTGGAATTCTCTGCACTTCCTGGGCTTTTATATCAATTTCCTTTGCCAGGTTAGCGAAGTTTTCAGACATTATTACTTCAAATATGTTCTCGACCCCGTGCTCCCTCTCTTCTCATTCTGGTATTCCTAAGATGCTCATGTTATTTTGCTTGATGTTGTCACCCAGCTCTCTTAAACTATTTTCAATGTTTTTTATTCTTTTTTCTTTTTGTTGTTCCGCTTGGATGATCTCTGCTATCTTGTCTTCTAAGTCACCAATTGGATCCTCTGCTTCATCCAATCTGCTAGTAATTCCATTGAGTTTGTTATTTAATTCAGTAATTGTATTATTTAGTTCTAGCTGTTTGTTTTTCATGATTTCTCTATCCTTTTTTATATTCTCATTAGTTTCCTTGAACATTCTAATAATCAGTGTTCTGAACTCTGTCTCTGATAGTTGTTTACCTCTATTTCCTCTAGTTCCACTGATTGAGGAGTTTTTTTCTGTTCTTTTACTTGGGATGTGTTTCTTTGTTTCCCCATTCTGGCTTACTCTTTGTGTTTGCTTTGATGTAATAGGTAGATCCCCTAGGTCTCTCAGTCTTTTCTGGGTGGACTTATGTGGCATGTGTCCTTTATATTTGAATCCTTCAATCTTGCTATTCTCCTCTGCATGTGTACCAGAGGTGTTCCTTGTGTTGTGTGTCTTCTCCTGTTGAAGTTGAGCTTTGATTGCTTTTGTTTTATCAGTAGGTGGGATTGACTCCCAAGCTGACAAGCTGTGAGAATTAGCTGTGTCCACAGTTTGTGAGCTGCTGTGTGAGGGTTGACCCCTCCAATGAGACTTGGCCTCTATGGGCTCTTGTGCCTGTAGAGGTTTCCCTTTGGGTGTTACTCTTGTAGGTCCTGTTTTGTATTTTTTATTAAAGATCTCTTGAGATATAACTTGTACGTCATAGCATATATTTTTTTTTCTATTTATTTTTTATTAAATTATTTTTATTATGAAGTACACATTTTTTAGAATTAGTTTCAGCTGTACAACACAGTGTAATAGTTATACTTTTTACCCCTCAAAGTGAGAGTCCCCCTGCCCCAATCTGCCACCCCATTTCCACCCAATATCATACATATCTATTACAAATCCCTTGACTCCACTCCCACACTATACTCCACGTACCATGACTATATACATATATATTCTCTCATAGTTGACCTACAATATAATACAACATCAGCTTCAGGTGTACAGTACAGTGATCAAGCCTCTTCACCATCCATGATGCAAGACATGTGACCACATGACACCCTACAAAATAGTCACAACATTATTAGTTACATTCCTCGAACTGTCCCCCATGTCCCCATGGCAACACTGCAGCTG
>NW_017732009.1:344626-377697 GCF_001890085.2 Hipposideros armiger | reverse complement strand
TGTATTTTTTAGTTCTACCTGGTTGTTTTTTATGATTTCTGGATCTTTCTTTATGTCCTCCTTAAGTTCCTGAAACATTCTTATCATCAGTGTTCTAAAGTCTGTCTCTGAAACGTTGGATACCTCTGTTTCATTTAGTTGCATTTCTTGAGGTTTCTTCTGATCTTTTACTTGGGAAATGTTTCTTTATTTCTTCATTCTGGCTGTCGCTCTGATTGCTTCAATGTATTAGATCACCAGCGAGCAAGTCGGTTTGCCGGCTCTACTGTTTCTCCAGATGCCCCCAGCCTCACCGAGTTAAGCAAAGAGAGTCCTCACTATTTTCTCCTTCCAGCTATCGTATAACTCCTCTTCCTGGCAACGTAACTCTGGGGTCGTGAGCGTGGTGTGGGACTGGAGGGTCTCGCCCCCAACCAGAGAAACCTCCCCACCACTGAGGTGACCCTTACGGGGTTTGCCCTCTCTCGTCTCCACCCCTCCTACTGGACTCGATATGGTCTCCTCTTTAAGTCATTCATTTAGAGGTTCTGTTCATCTAGGGTCCAGGGAACTTCCGAGGTTGAATATCTTATAAATTATTTGTAATTTTTTTGTGATCGTGGTAGGTAGTCAGCACAGCAACTGTCTATTCCGCCATCTTACCGGAAGTCCCTCAGCATATATCTTTTTAAAGTGTCCAATTCAATCATTTTTACTATATTAACTGAGTTGTGCAACTATAAACACAATACAATTTTAGAACATTTTCATCATCCCCAAGAATAACCTGTTGTGCACTGCAGGATATCACATACTCTCTGTCTCTATAAAATTGCCTATTCTGGATATTTTATGTAATTGCAATTAAACAATACATGGTCTTTCATGGCTGGCTTTATTCACTTAGCATAATGTCATGGGTCATCCATATTGCAGCATATATCAGTACTTTCCTCTTTTACTGAAGAATAGTATTCCATTGTATGGACATACCACTTTTGTTTATCCATTCATCAGTTGATGGACATTTGGATTGTTTCCATGCTTTGGCTATTATAAATAATGCTGATATGAACATTCATGTACAGGTTTTTTTGTGGACATACATTTTCATTTCTCTTGGATATATTCCTAGGCTGGGTCATAAGGTAACTCTATGTTAAACTTTTTGAGAAATTTCCAAACTGTTTTCCAAAGTGGCTAAACCATTTCACATTCCCATCAGCAGTGTAAGACGATTTTGATTTCTCTACATCTCAACACTTGTTATTGTCTGGCTTTTTACTGATGGCCATTCTGGTACTTATAAAGTGGTATCTCATTGAGGTTTTGATTTGGTTTTCTATAATAACTAATGAGACATCTTTTCAATGTCTTCTTGGTCATTCGTGTATTTATTCAAATATTGTACCCATTTTAAATTGGGTAATTTATCTTTTATTTAATCATAAGAGTTATTTATATATTCTGGAAAAAAATGCCTTTACCAGAGATGTGGCTTGCAAATATTATTCCCAGACTGTTGGAGACATCACTTTCTTGAAGATGTTCTTTGAAAAACAAAATATTTAAAAATGTTTATGAAATTCAATTAATTTATTTGCTTATTTTATTTGTGCAATATCTTTCATAGCTAAGAAATTGTTGCCCAGCCCAAGGTTATGAAGATTTACTACTCTTTGCTTCTTAGAATTTTATACCTAAGCTCTTATATTTAGTTTTATGATCCATCTTGAATTAATTTTTCTGTATGTCATAAGGTTAGAGTTCTGAGTTTATAATTTTGCATGTGAATATTCAGTTGTTCCAGCACAGGACTATTTTTGGACTCTCAATTCATTTCCATTAATCAGTGTGTCTTTACTTTCTCCAATATCAGCTGTCTTGATTACTGTAGATTTATAGTATGTGTTATATGTTCGGCCTCCAATACTGTTCTTTTTAAAGATTGTTTTCATGATTCGAGTTACTTTTTGTTTCCATAGAGTTTTTATAACCATCTTATCATGAATAATTATTGATTATATTAGTTTGTCTGTAGCTTCTCTTGTATTTTTCATGTAGACAGTCATATAATATTGCATTAGTAGAATACTTCAGCAAAATATTGAACAGAAGGATAAATAGACATCTGTTTCTAAATTTAAAATGAATTTTTCTGATGTTATCCTACCAAATGTAGCATTTACTGTCAGTTTTTGGTGGCTATCCTTTATTAGGCTGAGGAAGTTCCCTTCTTTTTCCATTTTAATACGACTTACCAGTTTTTTCAAGCAGTATTACTTCCAGTCTTCCTGTGCCTATATGCAGATTTTTATCTTGTTTACCCTTTTAATGAAAAGAGTCTTTTAAGGGTGACAGGTTTATCCTGAGATCTCATTTCTAACTCCTTGTTTTGTATGAGCTATGACCTTGTTCTCTGTACATATGCCCATTAAAATTCAAGATTCTAGTTAAAGGAGATCCAAAGATATCTAAATGACTGCCCTAATATCAGCTCATATTCTCAGTGCCCTGGTTTTCAGGTTCCTTTTTATTTTTGGTTTCTAGTGATTTTTTTTTTACTTTCATGAGAATTCAGCTAACCATTTAAAAGTCTGATTTTTAAAATAAAATTATTTATTTCTAGATATTTTACAGCAGAAATGTTTTGGGGTTCCCAGTACACTATATGATTAGAAACTGAATATTTTTACATTATCTATAAATGAAAACAACCTATTTTTTCTAAGATGTAGCCCAATGGTTTACAAATGTTTAACACTCAATAAATATTTGGAGAATGAATGAATATTTTCTGAACATTTTATGATTCATAACTTGGGGGAAGAATAGGAGAATGGAGTAAACAAATGTTTGAGTCTGAGAGAATGGTAGTGCTACTGATAAAGGGGAAGGATAGAAAAAGTGCTAATTTATGGAAAAAGATATGTTTTATTTCAGGTATATTGAGTTGGAGGTGGCAAAAAGGATTGCTGATTGGGATTTTTGGCTGGGTATGTGGGAATAAAGGTTTGGAGAAAGGTCAAGACTGGATGTACAAATTAGGTAGTTATTTGCAATACAATGATGTTTAAAACTATGACATTATCTGCTATCACTGAGGTAGAAAGTATGGAAGAAGAAAAGTAGGATGGGTTTAAGATTTAGCCTTTGGGGCGGCAGATTGGGGGAGGGGCGTTGTCACTTTGATCGGTAAAAAGTATAACTATTGCACTGTGTTGTATATCTGAAACTAATTAAAAATAAATAAATAAATAAATAAATAAATATTTAACCTTGATTGGAGTGGAAAGAGAAAACACAATTTATGAAAGTGTATATCAAAGAAATAGGAACGAGGATAATGAAGACAGTGTAGTATAACCAAAAACATGGAAGGAGAGAGATTTTTAAGGAAAAAAAAGGTTGTTTAAGAAGTTGGTCAATAGATTCAGATACTGTGTAGAGCTTAAGACCCTGAATTTACTTGTTAGTAATACTTGCTTCATGGAAAAAAGCATGTTATAATATTTCTTTTTATCTGTGATATAACTTATAATTTTCAACTTGAGTCTAATCAAAGAATCAGGAATAATGTTTTAGGTTATGATTTTTCCCCATATGTTTATGTTTTTCTGTCTATAAATATACATATTAACACATATTTGAAAGTACCTCTTCTTATAAATATCTCTAAATGTAGCTATAGAAAAGCCACTTAGTTTTCCTTCTGTTGAAAAACCATGATGTACTGTTTAAATATTTTTTAATTGTCCAGAGAGCAGGACATGGCCCTTTAAAAAATTAAATGGATTTGGAAGAGACTTGAAGTCTTTTACATAAGTTTCTAAGGAAACCAATTGTGTGCTAATGCCAGCTAAAAGTCACTGAAAGCATGCTGTGAACATCAGCAGGAGATGACCATAATCTCATCACACCACTCACCCTTTTCTTTTGCTAACAAGTAAGGAAAATTTAAAGGCTAGAAACTTGTGAAAGAAATTAGTACTTTAGAAAGGTTGTAAACTGGCAGCTATAGGTTTGACATGCTAGAGGGGGTATCAATGATTAAATGAAACCTCTTTGGAAGAGCTTTTTATAATAAGCTGTACCAAAGCTTTAAAGTGCTGGAACAATATACAGGATATATATATATATATATATTCCTATAAATTTCTGACTCAAAAAAAAAGTACAAAGTGAGTTAGAGAGTCACTGTCTACTTAGGTGTGTTCCATTAGGATTATCTCATTTTAACTAGTGTTAAAGTCTTAGTATATATTATGTATCACATTTTATTATGTTGATACACACAAATGTCCATTGATGTTGCTCCTGTTATCTATGATGGGTATTGTCTTTCTGAATTTGGGAAAGATTATTCAATACCATAGGGCTCAATAGAATTTGGAAAGCAAAAGACATGCTTGTAAATGAAGCACAGGATTAATCTGAGTTCATGATCTGGAACAAGTGAAGATTTAGAATACAGAAGTTAAAGAGGGAACAAAAGTCAATGTCAAGGGAATAGTAGGGAGAGCATTGGCAGACCTATTGCTACATAGATAAGAAATCTTTGAGGTACAGACCAAGCCTGGCTGTGTCAGATAGCCTTTTACACTTTCCAGGCTGTAACACAGAATAACAACATCTTCCCAGGGAGTGGCCAGGCCAGGGATAGAGACTTGCAAGCAGCTGCACTGTCCCAATTTGCTACTTTGACCATTTTTCAAGCTGGAACAGATCCTGAAGAAATCCTTTCTTTCCGGATCATGAGGCCTTGACCTAGCCAACCTGTGCAACTGATGGCAGAACACCTGATTTGTAGGTTTCATATGCTGGAAGAAAAGGAAAGCCTCCAGATTGTTAAGCACTGTAAACTCAAAACTACAATGTGATGACAAACATCCCAGGAACACACAATGTTTATTTCTTAAACATTGTATTTGAGATGGAAATTTCCTCAACAACAGTTGAAATGACAGTGGACGGTGGAACATTATGAACCAATTTAGTAGCCATTAGGTTTTTAGTTTTCTATTCTGTATGTATGACAAGAATGCAAAGTTAAATGGAAAGGAATATATCCTTAAATATTTGAACAATTGATTTTTGTCTATGATAAAGTAAGTGTATATAAAAAATCTGTTGTCTGAAATTGTCTATATATAAAAGGGTTAAAGTAAATGCAATATTTTCTGTAGTTGTTTCTAAAAGCCTTAAAATAACTGAAGTTGAAGGTTTTATTCTTCTTGTGCTGCAAATTTTTCAATCTTTTTTTTTCCTTTGGATACCTTGGCATAAATTTAATGAACCCTCACGGATATCTCATAATTTCCTGATGAAACCTCACAGGATCACTTGGTTTTCTCAGCTATAAGATATCAATATGGCTACAAATATGTAAATCCAAGGTAAACCAAGTCTTTGTTTTCCCTGTTAAGCTACTTGAAATCACAAAGCAGAAGTCTAATATTTGACTGTAATTACCTACCCAGTGTGGGGACAGACCTGTCAGAGCCCCCCAGCATTGGAAGCCGTTGACAGGCTTTGGAGGCGGGCCGGCCTGGCCCCTCCCCTCTGGGCAGGACAGAGGGGAAGAGACAGGCTGGTGCAACATTGCTTGTAAATTTACTGTACATTTAAGTTTCATGTAAGTTTCTCCCTAGTGCACATGTGTTGTTGGCACCATGCCACTATTTTTCATGTGTGTATATAAACTCTGCCTCCATTTTGATTGCTCTCTTTGGTCCCGGCCTCAGAGGAATAAAAAGCTGTTGCTGTATTTATGGCACATCTGCCACGTGCTTTCTTTCGTTTGGGCATCTCACCACCAAAACTGTCCCTGATCGACACACTTGGACCTGAAATTTGGCGTAGTTGGCAGGATATGGTGAGTAACTCTCCCGCTGCCCCAAAGCACTGGGGGGAGGACTCCTCCATGTGGCCCCCCACTGCGTTGTGGCACATGGTCGCTGAATTCCTCATGGTGTGGGCCCCTCCTGAGAACTGGGACATGGTGGTACCTACACCAGAGGCTGTACGAGAGGTGTTAGACCGCATGGAGACGAGTATACCCATGGCCCACCGCGAGTCAGCAGGGAGGGTTGCATGGCTGCTCCTCTTCATCTTGCGGAAGCAAGCAATCACCATACATGACCAGATGAGGCAGGTGCAGCAGCTGAAGCAGGTTCAGGAGGCATTGGAACAATGGGTCCATGCCTTGGAAAAGGCATTGGAAGGCCAGGTAGGCTCCCCGATTTCCTCCCGCTCTGCATCACGACCCTAGAGCCTGATGCAGGCTGTGCTCCAGGCCCATCAGTAATCAAGTCGCAGATAGAGCACCATCAGCATATAGCCCCGGGAGGAGGCCCTGCCGGGGTGCCAGAGGTTACACAACACACAACATATGGCATATACATTGGCTGAGCTCCGGGAGTTAGCTAGGCAAGTTCACCAACAGGTCAGAAAGACCATTCCCGGCTGGCTGTTGTGACTATGGGATGATGGGGCTGAGAGCATGGAGCTGTCCCCAGATGAGATGGCCCAACTCGCCTCTATCATGGTGAGTCTCTCCCTCCATCAGCACCTGCAGAGCATTCAGTGCTTGGTGGGCAATGACCAAGGTAATCAATTCCTGATCAACTGGCTCATGTTGGCAGCCCACATGGTCTGGACAGACCCCAGGGAGTTGCCAGAGGTGGTCAGTAAATGGTCCATGTATATGGACCTGGTGCAGATCACTAGGGAGATGGACATGTACCAGGTGAGTTTCCAGGAGTCCTATAATAGCCCTGATGAAGAAGTGTTCACCACATGGATGAAAGACTTAATCCTCACTTCTGGCCCCACAGGCTCCTTTAGCTCGGTGGCTGCCATTTTGAAACCCTTTGTGAATTGTCGCATTCATGAGGTCACAACAGCTATGGCTAGGGGGGTGGCGTGGAGATCCGATGAAAGGATAAGGTGGTGGGTGTGGCTAGGCCTGTCAAAGCCACTCCCAGTGCCCACCCACATGGCAGGAGGCAGAATCCATGCCTGGTGGCAGCGGGCCCTGTCAAATTGAGTGGGAGGCAAATGTGGTTCAATCTCCTGGCAGCGGGCATGTCACAAGCTAAGATCGAACAGCAGCCTGACTAGGTGTTGCTAGCCCTCTGGAACCAGTTGAGCCTGGAACAGAAGTTCACCAAGCCACCTAAGGTCATGCATGGCCTGTGAAGTGCGGCTGCAGGACTTTTTTGACTAGGGATCAGGCCGAGGGACCCAGTTAGCGGGGGAACCGGAAGACTAGAGGCCTCATGTGGAATTGACCATTCATTGGTCTGCCTGCAATGTGCAGCATGTGTTGGCCCTGGTAGACACTGGTGCTGACAGCACCCTGTTGTACAGTAACCCAGACCAGTTTGGAGGCCCCCTAGCATACATAGAGGGGTATGGAGGCCATTATATACAAGTGCGGCAGGCAACTATAGTCTTAGTCATTGGACGCCTTGCCCCACGGGCCTATGTTGTGTACATATCCCCTGTTGTGGAGTACACATTAGGGGTGGATGTTTTGCAGGGCCTTGCAGTGCAGACGACACAGGGCGGGTTCTGCTTGCAGGTGCGCATTGTGAAAACAGTGGTACGAGGGCACCCACACCACAAGCCCATGGTCTTGCCAAGCCCTACCAGGACAGTTTGTGTGTGCCAGTACCACCTTCCAGGGGGACATGAGGAGATCAGCCAGACGATCCTGAAGCAGGAGGAGACGGGCATCATACGCCCCACTCATAGCCCATTCAATTCTCCTGTATGGCCGGTCCAAATGCCAGACGGCACCTGGCGTATGACTGTGGACTATTGGGAACTGAACAGGGTGACACTGCCCATGCATGCCGCCGTCCCCTCCATAATGGGCCTCATGGACCAAGGTTATGCCAGAAGCTGTCATTGAAAAAATCCAGGCATATCCGCGCCTGGAAATGGTGAAACAACTCCAGACCTTTTTGGGCCTCTTGGGGTATTGGTGGGTTTTCATACCCCACTTGGAGTCCATAACGCACCCCCTTCATAGTCTGACAAAGCAGGGTGAGGTGTGGGACTGGACCTCCGGGACGGAGGAAGCATTTACGGTTGCCAAATGGGCTGTGGCTCAAGCCCAGGCTTTGCGAATCACTGACCCCGCCCTCCCGTACCTGCTGACAGTTCAGGTGCATGAGGAGGGCTTTGGTTGGGGTCTGTGGCAGACCCATAGGATCAGGAAGGTGCCCTTGGGTTTCTGGTCTCAGCTCTGGAAAAGAGCTGAACAAAGATACTTGTTGATCGAGAAGCAGCTAGCAGTCATTTATGCAGCCCTAGTGGTCTGTGAGGTGATCACAGGTCCTGCACTTGTGATGGTGCAGTCCACATACCTGGTCGAGGGTTGGCTGAGGTCATGGCTCAGGGTGCCCAGGACAGGGGTGGGCCAAACTTCCACACTGACTAAGTGGAGAGCATATTTGGAGCAATCGGACACGTTTAGCTCCAGTCCGCTGTCCCAACAGCTGAGCTGTTGGGTCTGGTGGCCTTCTGGGTGGACAAGGAAGAGGCACTTCCAGAGCAACCTGTAGAGGTGGGCAGCTGTACGGGGAAGGAAAGTCACCTGTCCCTGGCAGGGCATGGTACATGGATGGTACATGGCCAGTCGCCCACATGGACTGCAGTGGTGTTATAGCCAGAATCAGAGGAATTCTGGTATGACACCAGCCCAGGCCAGAGTAGCCAATGGGCCAAACTCAGGGCTGTCTGGCTGGTGCTCATGATGATGTGGAGGATGTGCATGTCTGCACCAACAGTTGGGCAGTGTTACAGTCTCACCCTGTGGCTGCTCTGTTGGGCTGCCCAGGGGTGGATGATAGGTCGGTGCCCCCTCTGGGGACATGCCCTTTGGGAGGACTTTTGGTCATGAGGCAAGAGCCTGATGGCTACAATTTACCATGTCCTGGGCCATAAGCCATCCCTTTCTTTGGGAAATGATGTGGCAGACACATTGGCGCAAGTCCGCCCAACCCATTCTCTCACCCCTTCGGCAGTGCAGGATGCCACTAGGGGCCCTTGGTTACATCAGAAATTGGGGCATGTAGGCCCACGAAACATGTGCCAAGTAGCCCAGTGCTGGGGCATACCTCTGACTGTGGCTGACGCCATGGAGGCTGTTCGATCATGTCCCCAGTGCACCAGCCACCACCCCCATCGGCAGTGATTGCCTACTCAGCCTGGCAAGGTTGAGTAGGGGCTATGCCCACTACAAATGTGGCAGGTGGATTATGTGGGGCCGCTTCCCCAACCTGTGGGTAGGCAGTACCTGCTTACACCGGTTGACACTGCCACCGGCTTGGGGTTTGCATGACCTACTCCCGCCTCTTCGCAATAGGACCCCATATGTGCCCTGGAGCAGCTGAGTTCTGCATATGGGCGGCTGCTAAACATCTTGAGCGACCAAGGAACCCATTTAACCAGACAACGGTTTCAGCAGTGGGCGAAGAAGCAGGATATAGAGTGGCAGCTACACATCCCCTATCGCCTGCAGGCTGCGGGTATGATAGAACATTTCAATGGGCTGCTGAAGGAAAAGCTCCGGGCCCTAGGAGGGACAAGCCCATGGAGAAAATGGGCATCCCAAGTGCCTCTAGCGTTGTGACTGTTAAATGAACAGCCACAAAAGACAGGCCAGTCACCGCTAGATAGGGTGGTAGGGGGGTTGCCACGCGGCCTCAAGGTAGTGTCAGGGCCAAGCCAACCCCAAGGTTTGCCCCAAGTACAGCAGGGAGCTTTGCTCCTGCTAACCTGGGAAGCTCTGGCTGAAGGCCAGACACGAACATGGACTTGACCATGGAAGACTGTTGTCTCCCGGGATCTCTCAGTGGAACACTGGGAGCCTGGCACTGGTCGTGGACTGCAATTCCAACCATTGCTGTGCTTCTGGCCAATCCCCTTGCAGGTCACCTTGCCACGAGATGGGAGAGGGACCTTGCCATAGGGTACCTTTGCACTGGCCCTGTGGCCCTTGCCTTTGCTGCAGGTCCAGGAGGTGGACTTGCCTTCCCCCATGGTTTTGGGGGAAACGGTGTGGTATCACCATCCTTTCCCAGGCTGGGAATGTGGCTTGCGTACTGCCAGAAGGCAGGGATTTGCCCCTAATGGTCTCTGACTCCTTATTATCTTATCGTCCAGCCTAGGCACAGGCAACAGCATCCTGGCCTGGGCCCATGTCTTTGCCCAGGAGCACAACGCCTCCCAGTGCTGGGTGTGCACTAAGCTCCCCACATCGGCAGCTGAAGGACTCCCATGGTGCATAACACCGGCTACAGCCCCAATTTGGACCTGGCTGTGCTTCTGGTGGACGACTAGGGACTGGGCCTCGCGCTGGAAAGCAGTGGATGCCCTTCTGCAATGAGAATACCACAATACCCCGCCCTTCCTGGGCTATGCAGTGAACAATGGGTAGGGATGGTTGATGGGGGAGCATGTGGAACTATTAGAACAGGCCCCTCATTGTATAGAACAGGAGTGAACTGTCCCAAACCGTACTGTAGGGTAGACCCCAGAGGAGTTGTGTGGTGATATAACACGGGTGGAACCCCCAGGTTATTGGTGGGATGGAAGGCGATATGTGGGCACACAACCCACAGATATTCTCCCAGCTGGGTATTTATGGGTTTGTGGCCAATACAGGTGGCCATAATGGACAGGCCATTGTACATGGGGTTTCACCTATATAACAGGGAGACTTCTGGACACACTCCCACAGAATCTTCAGAATGAGGATATGATGTACCATAGGTGGCATCGCCACAAACAGGCAGTATGGTGGTTTTACCCTATGGCCCTTTTTCTCCCTGGGGCTGGGATTATCGATGTGGAGCTACAGATAGAGGACTTGGCTGAGCACACTGCCCAGGCTCTGAATGCTACCAGGACGGCGATGTCCTTGTTAATAGATGAGACTGCCCAGATGCGAAAAGTTGTGCTGCAGAATCGCATGGCCCTCCAACTCATAACAGCAGTGTGGGGTGGTATGTGCACCCTCCTGCACATAAAGTGCTGTGTTTACATACCCAACCACCAGGGACAAGTGCAGAGTGCACTAAAGAAAATGGACACTCAAGTCCAGGCCATCCATGCACTGACTGAGGACCCTTTGTCCTCCTAGTGGTCTCACCTAGGCTCTACCTGGCGTTGGGTGATAATTGTTGTAGCTTTGTTGGCTAGCACCTTTCTGGTATTGTGTTATTTGGGTCCAGGGTCTGGCCTTTAGAGAAAAACTGCAGTCCCAAACCCTGTAGGGGTGGAGTGTGGGGACCCAGCTATCAGGGACCCTAACGTTGGAAGCCGTTGACAGGCTTTGGAGGCGGGCCGTCCTGGCCCCTCCCCTCTGGGCGTGACAGAGGGGAAGACAGACAGGCTGGTGTAAGATTGCTTGTAAGTTTACTGTACGTGTAAGTTTCATGTGAGTTTCATCCTAGTGCATATGTGTTGTTGACACCATGCCACTATTTTTCATGTGTGTATATAAACTCTGCTTTCATTTTGATCGCTCTCTCTGGCCCCGGCCTCAGACAAATAAAGAGCTGTTGCTGCATTTCTGGCACATCTGCCACGTGCTTTCTTTCATTTGGGCATCTCGCCACCAAAACGGTCTCTGATTGACACACTTGGACCCGACACCACATAATCTGATGTGTTTAGATTAAAATCTTTGGTGTCTGTTGTCTTTAGATGGGAATTATTTCATCAGTAGGACCTGTTACATATTTGTTCTCATGCCCCACCCCACCACCACCCAAGTAGAATGTCAGTGGGCTGGATTTTTGGGAGAGCCTGAGTCTGCTGTGATAGGAAAAATAAATGAAATGCTTTTTCTGCTACTGTGGGCTGCACTGGTCTTAACAAAGCTAGTTGTCAGCCTTGAGTTGCTTATAGGAGCTAATTGGAGCAAAGCCTTATGCCATTGCTATCTGACCTCAATCTCAGGTCTCTTTTGTGGGGCAAACACCCCTAACCCTATCTGGAGTATTTCTCTGCTTTCTGTCACCTCATTTGTTTGTTTTTCTGCCAATTCTTAGGCTGCAGTTGTTTACTCAGGACTGTTCTCTTCTGCAAGGGACCATGCTTGAGAAGATGTGAAGCTCTTCATCAATGCCATAATGTACCAGCATCCTCTTGACCTCTTGGAGGAGCAGGGAAACAAGAGAGTTGTGATGGTAGAGGTATAATATACTATGGTCAGAGACTGAATTACATAGTCCAAACCAGCCTTATGCATAGATATAAGAGGTAGCCAATTACATAATATTATTTTGACATGGTCTTGTTCCACTATACCAAAATACCATCCTCATGAGCCTGTCCTAGTGTCTGATATACCACTATTTAAGATAGATTCCTGTATTTCAAAGCCTTCTCTACAAAATACAAATCCTGATACATAGCAGTGCTCAGGTATTTACTAGATCCCCAAATGGTAGTAGAAGGAATAAGTGAATTGGAGGAATGATCTGTTAAAGTAAATTAAAATGAAGTATAAATAGAGACTATTTACCAGATGGCTCAACCATTTAAAAAATACTGCTTAAACTTTAATGTGTCTAATAATCTGGGCTGGACCAGACCTAAGAGCCTACATTTCTAACAAGTTTTTTAGGTGCTACCAATGCTATATCACAGTTTAATAGCAAGGATTTAGAAAACTGTATGGCAGGGTTTCCCAACATGTGGAATCAAAGAATCGCTTGGGGTATTTGTTAAACATTCAAAATCAGAATCTCTAGGGGGTAGATTTAGAAATCTATTTTCAGCAAGTGCTTCAGGTGATATGCCTAATTGAAAAAAAATCATTTTTTGATACATGATTGGATAAAGAAGATGCGGTATACATACACAATGGATGTATTTTCTTTCAGCTATAAGAAAAGATGAAATACTGCCATTTGTGACAACATGGATGGATCTTGATATTATTATGCTAAGTGAAATAAATCAGACAGAAAAGGTCAAGATCATATGACTTTACTCATATGTGGGATATAAAACTGAAGGCTACAAAGGAACAAGACAAACAAATGAAGAAAAAAACTAATAGACACAGACAACAGTTTAGTGGTTACAAGAGGGTAAGGGGGTAGCAGGGATGGTAGAAGAGGGTAAAGGGGGTCAAAAATATGGTGATGGAAGGACAACTGACGCTGGGTGCTGAACACATAATGTGATACATAGATGAGGTATTATATAATTGTACAGTTGAAACCTATGTAGATTTGTTGACCATTGTCACCCCAATAAATTTTAATTAAAAAATAAATAAAAATGAAAAAAATCATCTAAGAAGGGAATGGAACATAGGCTTAAAAACCTGTGGGGACATTGTAGTGGTCCATGGGCCTCCTAGGAGTAAAGGAGAGACTTAGAGAGGGCACCAGGGAAGATTAGAAAACATATTGCAAAACTTATGCTTTAGAGTCATTACTATAGATGGCCTGGAGTTAGAGGGTTAAGGGGAAAAAAAGCTATTTGACTTGTTTTTCAATAGGTAACACTGGTATCATTGTTTACTAGCACAACATATTACTTGGTTTTCTGGGGTTTTGTTTTGCTCCTTGAGCAAGTTTTGTATCTCGAAAACAGCAAAGTTCATAGATAAATTTTTTGTTTTATTACTTTCAGGTGTACAAAACAATGCAATAGTTACACTTTTCAACCCTCACAAAGTGACAACCCTCTTCCCCCAATCCACCCCCCATGCCCCCAATATCGTACATATCTATTACAATTCCATTGACTCCACTCCCCACACTATACTCCATATCCCATGACTATATATATATATATATATATNTATATATATATATATATATATATATATAATTATAGTTGACATACAATATTATTCAACATCAGCTTCAGGTGTACAGTGCAGTGGTCAAGCTTCTACACTGTCCATGAAGTGGTCTCCATAACAAGACATGTGTCCATCTGACACCCTACAAAATATTTACAACATTATTAATTATATTCTCTGAAGTCTTTCATATCCCTGTGGAAATATTGTAGTTACCTATTTATGCTGTCTGATCCCTTCCCCTTTCCCTCATCCCCACCCCCTCCCAACTAGCAGCCATCAATTGTTCCTCTATATCTCTGAGACTATTTCTGTTTACTTTGCTCATTTATTCAGTTCTTTAGATTCCTCATATAGGTGAGATCATATGGTATTTGTCTTTCTCCAACTGACTTATTTCACTTAGCATAGCATTCTCTAGGTCCATCCATATCGTTGCAAAAGGTAAGATTTCATTTTTCTTTATAGCTGAATAACATTCCATTGAATAAATGTACCACATTTTCTTAATCCAGTAGTATACCGATGGACATTGCAGTTGTTTCCAAGTCTTGGCTATTGTAAATAATGCTGCAATGAACATAGGAGTGCATATATTTTTTTCAAATTAGTATCTTGGGTTTCTTTGGATAGATAACTAGGAGTGAAATTACTGGGTAATACAGTAGTTCCATTTCCATGTTTTTGAGATACCTCCATACTGATTTCCATAATAGCTGCACCAATCTGCAGTCCAACCAACAGTGCAGCAGGGTTCCCTTTTCTCCACAGCCTCGCCAGCACTTGTTTGTTGATTTATTGATGATAGCCATTCTGACCAGAGTGAGGTGGTATCTCATTGTGGTTTTTATTTGCATTTGTCTATGATTAGTAAGGTTGAGCATTTTTTCATAGGTCTGTTAGCCATCTGTATGTCCTCTTTAGAGAAATGTCACTTCATATCTTCAAACTCATATTTAAATTGGGTTATTTTTTTTGGTGTTGAGTTGAATGAGTGTTTTATAAATTTTTGATATTAACCCCTTATCAGATATATTGTTGGCAAATATCTCCCATTCAGTAGGCTGCCTTTTTGTTTTATTGATGATTTCCTTTGCTGTGAAAAGACTTTCAAGTTTGATGTAATCCCATATGTTTATGTTTTCTTTTATTTCCATTGCCTGGAGGGATATGTCAGTAAAAATATTACTCAGGGTAATGTCTGCAAATTTACTCCCTATGTATTCTTCTAGGAATTTTTTTTGTTTCAGGTCTTACATTGAAGTCTTTAATCCATCTTGTATTTTTTCTCATGAATGGTGCAAGTAGGTGGTCCATTTTCATTTTTTGCATGTGTCAGTCCAATTTTCCCAGCACAATTTATTAAATAAACTATCTTTACTCCAATGTAAATCCTTGCTTCTATTGTCATAGATTAAGTGTCTGTATATGGATGAGTTTATTTCTGGGCTCTCTATTCTGCTCCAGTGATCTATGTGTCTGTTTCTATGCCAGTACCATGCTGTTTTGATTACTATAGCCTTGTAGTATGATTTCATGTAGGGTAATACCTCCTACTTTGTTCTTATTTCTCAAGATTGCTGTGGCTACTCGTGGTCTTTTATGGTTCCATATAAATTTTAGGATTATATGTTCTATTTCTGAAAAAAAATGTCATTGGTATTTGATATGAATTGCGTTGAATCTATATATTGTGTTAGGTAGTATTGACTTTTTAACTATATTAATTCTTCCTATCCATGAACATGATATGTATTTCCATTTATTTGTATCTTCTTTGATTTCTCTCTTCAGTGTCCTATAATTTTCTCAGTACAGGTCTTTTACTTCTTTGGTTAAATTTATTCCTAGGTATTTTATTGTTTTTGAAGTAATTGTAAATGGGATTGATTTCTTGATTTGTTCTTCTGATAGTTTGTTATTGGTGTATACAAATGCAACTGATTTCTGAACATGAATTTTCCATCCTGCTACTTTACCAAATTCATTTATCAGTTCTAACAGTTTTTTTGGTGGAGTCTTTGGGATTCTCTTTATATAGTATCATGTCATCTGCATATATTGAAAATTTTACCTCCTCCTTTCCAATTTGGATGCCTTTTATTTTCTTTTCTTGTCTGATTGCTGTGGCTAGAACTTCCAGAACCATGTTGAATAAAAGTGGTGAAAGTGGGCAGCTTTGTATTGTTCCTGATCTTAAGGGGAACGCTTTTAGCCTTTCCGCATTGAGTATGATGTTAGCTGTTGGCTTATTTTATATGGCCTTTATTATGTGAAGATATGATTCCACTATTCCCAGTTTGCTAAGAGTTTTTATCATAAATGGCTGCTTGATTTTGTCAAATGCCTTTTCTGCATCTATTGATATGATTATATGAGTTTTATTTTTGATTTTGTTAATATGGTGTATTACAGTAATGGATTTGTGGATATTGAACTAACCTTGCATGCCAGGAATGAAACCCACTTGATCATTGTGTATGATCTTTTTAAGGTGTTGTTGAATCTGATTTGCTAGTATTTTGTTGAGGATTTTTGCATCTATGTTCATTAGTGATATTGGCTTGTAGTTCTGTTTTTTGGTAATATCTTCCTCTGATTTTGGGATTAGAGTAATAGTGGCCTCATAAAATGTGCTTGGGAGCCTTCCCTACTTCTGTATTTTTTCCAATAGTTTGAGGAGAACAGGTATTAATTCTTTTTTGAATGTTTTGTAAAATACACCTGTGAAGCCATCAGGTCCAGGACTTTTGTTTGTTGAAAGCTTGTTGATTACTGATTCAATTTCTTTGGTAGTAATCAGTCTATTCAGAGTTTCTGTTTCTTCTTGGTTCAGACTTGGTAGATTTTATGCTTCTAGAAATTTATCCATTTCTTCCAGGTTGTCGAGTTTGTTGTCATAAAGTTGCTTGTAGTATTTTCTTAAAATTTTATGTATTTCTGTGGTGTTTGTTGTCACTTCTGCACTTTCATTTCTGATTTTTTATTTTTTTAAAATATTTTTATTGGGGAATTGGGGGGATGAGAACAGTGCTGGTGAATTGGGGGAAGGGGAGCAGACAAGTTGCTGTCCTTTTTGTTCTTCAGTCTAGTTGTGGAGGACGTTGCTTCACTGGCCCAAGATGGCACCATCATTGTGCTCTTCCCGGGTGAGGCAGATTGGTTGCCAGCTTCTGGACGGCCGCTCACTGCGGCTGCTGGCTACACACAGTAGCCCATGGCAACCCAGTGCCACAGAGGCTGAAGCCTACGATGTCGCAGGCAACTCACAGCAGCCCATCTCCAGGTCGAGCTGTTGTTCAGCATCTTAGCTGTGGAGGGTAGTGTCACCGGCCCTCATATGTGGGATCTGAACCGGGGCCCTCTGGCATCCTAAGCCAGTTCTTAACCATCCCGCCACTCGGCCGGCCTCATTTTTGATTTTATTAATTTGGGTTGTCTCTCTTTTTTCTTGGTGAATCTGGCTAAGGGTTTGTCGATTTTATTTACCTTTCTAAAAACCAGCTCTTGATTTCATTGATATTTTGTATTGCTTTTTTGGGGGGTCTCTATTTCATTTATTTCTGTTCTGATCTTCATTATTTCCTTCCTTGTACTCCCTTTGGACTTGTTTTGCTGTTCTTTTTTCAGTTCCCATAGGTGTAAAGATAGCCTGTTGATTTGAGATTTTTCTTGTTCCTTAGATAGGCCTGCATTGCTATGAATTTCCCACATAGCACTGCTTTCTCTGCATCCCATAGATTTTGGGTTGTTGTGTTTTCTTTTTCATTTGTGTCGAGGTATCCTTCGATTTCTTCCTTGATCTCATTGTTTACTAACTACTTAGTAACATGTTATTCAGCCTCCATGTATTTGTGTGATTTCCGGATTTCTTCTTAATTGATTTCTAGTTTCATAGCATTGTTCGGAGAAGGTACTTGATATGATTTAAATCTTCTTCAATTTATTGAGAATTATTTTGTGGCCTAATATGTGGTCTATCTTGGAAAATGTTCCATGTGCATGTGAGAAGAATGTATATTCTGTTGCTTTGGGGTGAAATGCTCTAAAAAAATCAATTAAATCCTGCTGGTCTAAAGTGTCATTTAAGGCCACTGTTCCCGTGTTGATTTTCTGTCTGGAGGATCTTTCCACTGGTGACAATGGGGTGTTGAAGTCCCCTACTACGATAGTGCTACTATTGATCTCCTACTTTATATCGGTCCTAAACTGTTTTATATATTTAGGAGTTTCTATGTTGGGTGCATAGATGTTTTCTAGGGTTGTATCCTCTTGTTGGATGGATCTCTTTATTGTTATGTAGTGCCTTCGTTGTGTTTTTTTTGTAGTCTTCATTTTAAAGTCTATTTTGTCCGAAATAAGTATTGCTATTCAGCTTTTTTCTCATTTCCATTTGCATGAAATATCTTATTCCAACCCTTTTATTGTAATCTGTGTGTCTCTTTTGACCTGAGATGAGTCTCATGTACACAGCATATGCATGGGTCCTGTTTTCTTATCCACTCAGCCACTCTATGTCTTTTGATTGGAGCATTCAGCCCATTCCCATTTAAAGTGATTATTGATAAGTACATATTTATTGCCATTTTGTTATTCGTATTTCTGGTCTTCCATGCTTAGGTTGTTTTCCCCTTTCTTCTGTTTCAGAAAGTCCTTTTACCATTTCTTGCAGTGATGGTTAGGTGGTAATGAGTTCCTTAAGCTTATTCTTTTCTGAGAATCTCTTTATCTCTCCTTCAATTTTAAGTGATAGCCGTGCTGGGTAGAGCAATCTTGGTTGTAGGCCTTTGTTTTGCATCACTTTGAATATTTTCTGCCACTTCCTTCTGGCCTGCAGAGTTTCTGTAGAAAATTCAGCTGTTGGTCTTATAGGACTTCCTTTGTATGTAACCCACTGTCTTTCTCTTGCTTCTTTTAGGATTTTATCTTTGTCTTTAACTTTTGCCATTTTAACTGTGATGTGTCTTGGTATGGATCTGTTTGGGTTCAGCTTGCTTGGAACTCTCTGCACTTCCTGGGCTTGTATGTTGATTTCCTTCATAAGGGTAGGGAAGTTTTCAGTCTCTTCTCCTTCTGGTATCCCTATGATGTGAATGTTTTTGTGCTTGATGTTGTCCCACAGGTCTCTTAAGCTATTTTCATTGGTTTTTATTCTTATTTATTTTTGTTGCTCCAACTGGGTGATTGCTGCTATTTTGTGTTGTAGATTGCTGATCCAATCCGCTGCTTCAACTAATCTACTGGTGATTCCTTCAACTGTGTTCTTCATCTCAATTATTGTATTCTTTAGTTCTAGCTGGTTGATTTTTTATGATTTCTCTATCATTCTTTATGTCTTCACTAAGTTCCTTAAACATTCTTGTCATCAGTGTTCTAAACTCTGTCTCTGAAAGGTTGGACACCTCTGTTTCATTTAGTTCCATTTCTAGAGGTTTCTTCTGATCTTTTATTTGGGATATGTTTGTTTGTTTCGTCATTATAGTTGTTGCTCTATGATTTCTTTGATGTATTAGTCATTGCTCAGTGGTCTTGTAGTATGTGTCCTTTATATTTGGATTGCACAGTCTCTCTATTCTCCTGTCCCGTGTGTTCCAGAGGTATGGGTTTTGAAGTTGCTCTTTAATTGCTTTTGGCTTGTCAGAGGGTGGGATTCACTCTCAGACCAATTAGATGGAGAATTAGCTCTGTTCACAGTGTATGAGATGCTGTGTGAAGGTTTACTCCCTTGGAGGAGACTTGGCCACTATGGGCTTTTGTTCCTGTGGAAAATTTCCTTTGAGAGTGCCACTTGTAGGTTCAACCAGGTTGTTCTCTCGTTTTGTCTAACACTGGATTCAGGCTGTATTCCTTCTGGTGTCTGGTCGGGGGTCTCACTCAGATTCGTTTCAGCCCTGTCTGTTTCTGGCCCATAGCTACCTGATACGTGCCTCAAGGCTTTACGCAGTTGGCTGTTGCCCGTGGTGGACCTGGGGCTGTGTGGAGATGATCTCTGTGTGAACTGAGGCTGACTTCCCCCAATATTTGTCGTGAGGAAGTTTAGCAAAAGGCGCAGGGTCCCCGATGTTTGTTACCACCTGTCAGATGCCGGTAAGGCTGAACTATTGAAAGTCTCTTTAGGCGCTTATGTCTGGCTATTTGACCCTGTGCTGAGGGTGCCCATGGCAATGTGGCACTAGCTTGGCAGGAGGGAGTTCAAGTGAGTTGTGAGATGTGATTTGTGTTTTTTCAGATATTAATGTAGATTCAGGTCTTACACCAATATCTGGCCTGTGACCCTCTTGTATAGTGTCCAAAGGGCACAACAGCCAGCCTCCACCTCACATTCACACACTCACAAAACCTGCTTCTGAGTGACTGTAGTGCAGGTTTGTGGTCACTGAACACCACCAAGATGACCCAGGGCTCTGCGAAACACCTTCTGTTGTAAAAAACTTTCCAGTTTGTGGGGGTAGAGCCAGCCACCCCGGCACCCCGACTGCCCCTGGCAGTACAGCTGTAGGTGGATGAAGTGTTGTTACAGGTGCGTAAAGGCTGTGGTCAGTGGTTTCTACAAATTTATTTTAGCCTCAGCTGCTGGACAAGTGCTAGGTCCACATCCACTTTATAAAACAAAAACAAAGCAAGGCAACCCAACAACACCAAAAAACAAGTACACTCCCTCAAAAACACGATATACAATGATCAGATAGGAGAAACAAAAATATATAAATGAGACAAAAACACAAACACAAAAACAGGAGATCAGACAAAAACAATGAGCAAAGCAATAACCAGATAAACAAGCCTGAGAAACAATGACAAAAAGAAAACATATGAAATAAAAGAAGAAAAATGAACAAGAAAATGAAAGAGAAAGAAAAGAAAAAAGAATAAAGAAAGAAACAAAAGGATGAAAAAAGGAAAACAAAATAAAAAGGGCAACAAAAGGCTCTCCACCCACTTTAATCTGCAGACAACTTGCTGAGCAATAGAGATAGACTCCGGGCAACTCAGCACCAGCTGTTTTGGCAGGAAGGGCCCAATGTGTAGTGTACTGGCCCTCTTCTCAGGTTCGCAGTGAGCTTCCCACAATTAGCTGTCCAGCCCTCTGGGGCCATGCTCACCACGAAAAATCCTCACAGGTTGCTACAGGCTGACAACTGCTGGAAAAACCCTCTGTGGCCTGTGAAGGTGGGGGTCAGGCACCAGGGCCTCAGTGTGCCCCCGGCAATGCAGCTGTAGGTGGGCAGGGCAGGCCCGCTAGGCACTACGGGGTGTGGTCAGTAGCCTTCATCAAGTCAGAGCCGCGTGCACTCCTGCACCGGCAACCAGCCCACACAAATGTGTCAGGAATGCCCTGGCCAGATCACGCAGGTGCACAGCTCCTAGCCCAACACTCTTAGGAAAATTCCCAGTCTCCACCTGTCCCAATCAGCAGCTCGCAGATCAGGCAGAGCAGCCCGACAGCCCGGTACCACCCTGGCAACTCTGCACTCGCAGTGCGGAGAGCGGGGACCCAAGGCAGCTCATGCACACCCACATCTCAAAGAGCAGCCTGTTGAAGCCAGAGTGCACCCACCACGTTTTTCCCTGGCTACGTAGCACAAGCAATGCGGGGAGGTGGGGATCCTAGGCCGCATGTGCAGCACACATACGCAGTCCTGCTCCAATTCCACCAGACCAATGCTGTCCCTGACTTGACCCTCTGTGGAAGGGCCTAGCCATGAAAAAAATGGCGCCCTCCTGTACACTACTCATGTGCAAGTTCCACACAGGAAGAACAATGGTCCCAAAACCTCTAGTTCCCGCGCCAAAGGCGCTCAGTTCAGTCCTTCCCTGCAGGCTCCTGGGCTTCTGCTCACGCAGACACTCCCTCCGCCAGGGACCGGGTGAATGCTCACTGGCGAATGAGTCCGTGTGCTGGCTCCACAGGAAGGCAACTGCTTCTCTAGCCATCCTCTGCCCCACCGAGTTGAGCAAACAGAGTCCTCACTAATTTCTACTGCCAGCTATCATGGAACTCCTCTTCCAGGCAAATTAACTCTAGGCTAGTGAGCTTGGTGTGGAGCCGGAGGGTCCCTCCCCCAACAGGAGAAGCCTCTCCGCTGCTGTGGTGTCCCTCACAGGGTTTGCCCTCTCTCCGTTGGCTGGAGTCAGCCTGCCTCATGTCTCCACCCCTTTTACCAGTCTCGACATGGCTTCTTTAAATCCTTCATTTAGAGGTTCTGTTCATCTAGTGTTCAGGGGACTTCCGAGGTTGAATGTTGTATAAATTATTTGTAATTTTGGTGTGATCCTGGGAGGCAGTTGGCACAGCACCCGTCTATTCCACCATCTTACCAGAAGTCCCATAGACAAATCTTTGAATATTGCTTTTAACTTCAGTTTCCTTAAATTTCTCTTCTCTGCAAGTTTTTAAACTGTAGCCCTTTCTTCATCGCAGATCTGTGAAACATTGGGAAACCTAATTTTCTTAGAGTAAGTAAGTAAGACAGAGATGTGAGGCAATAGTCTATTAAGCAGGGCTGCTAGAAAGACTGTCATTTAAGACATCCACAAAGCAATGGAGCTGTGTGAGGCCTGGCAGTAGGATGTAGTAAGCCATGTGCTTCAGTCTGCAGCTATTCTGGTGTGATACTATTTTAGGCATCACCAACAACCAAGGTGAAAGTTTCTCAAATAAGACATTCTGAATAAGATGTGCTGCAAGCTTGAGAGGCTGCTGGGAATAGGCAGGCAGCCTCAGTGGCAGATACAAGCTAGGAAACTTGGGACACAGTGGAAATACCACTAATTTGCTAGAGGCCACATTACAAGTTGGTGGCATGGCTCATGTTTGTATTAAAATTTTATTTCCAATCCTATGCTGCAGCCTTTGGGCCATTGATGTTCCCAGTTTATAAACTATCCTTTGGAAAGATCTGATCCCCATACTTACATGCTCTTGAATTCTGTCTCTCCCTTTCTGCCTTTCCCATCTATAGAACAAGGATAGAGGTTGGGATTTGCAGGCTACCACTGGGAAGCATTTTCAAGTTATTCATGGCAAGAAAGGGGTTTTTTTGTGTGTGAGTAGATGTTATACTTGTTTTTGTCAAGCAACATTCCAGAATGGAAAGTTAGAGAGGTTTGAGACCCTATTCTTTTTTATCCCTTTATCCTCTTTCTCATATCTATCTTCTCATACTTTGAGACACTATAGCAAAGTTTGGCACAAAACCTTCCAATGAAGACACCTATGATTTTTCAGGGTTACTTTAAAGGGTCAGGAGTGACAAGTTTAAACATATAGTGTTGACTTCATTGCTACCTGGTGCTAGGATAAAACTTCAGGGAGCTGCCACTAGGTGAACAGGCTATTTGAGTCCGTGTCTGCAGTGTATGACACATTTTGTATATTACTTATACATAAGCCATCACCACATAATTCATTTTTATTTCTAACTCATACATATGAATAAAATGATATGTAAGTGACCAGATGGCATTGAGGGACTTGGGCGTAATCTTTCCACTGCCTGAAAACAAGGGACAAGAGGTACCAACTCTGTGTTTGAGAGGCCTAAGAGGGCCTCATGTGTCTGGCTTAGGGATACCAGAACAAATGCGGATCATGAGGCTGGGAGGTATCTTGAAGTTGCGGACACTAACAAGTCCAAGGATTCTTAGCAAGATCAAGGTTACTTTTTTGTTGTGGAGATTGCAACTAAGTATAAGTGCCTGAGAGAGGCTGAGGTTCTTTCCAAGGCTACTTAAAAGCCTGTGGGCCAACACCAAGTCCTGGGGTAGTAAGGAGGCAGTCAGCAAGTTATCCATGCTTCCTTCATTTTTCTTCTCTTTTAGACTTTTTTCCAACATAATAAACAAGTTGACATTCCCAGTACACTCTTATCCCAGGTCATTCAAATGGGCCTTTGTACCTATATACAACTTTCTAAGGATATTTTATGTTTATGATGCAAGGATGTGTAGATGAATGTCCAGAACTGAAAAGGAAAACATTTTAGAAATCTCCAGTATTGGTAGTTGTAGAAATTCCCAGCTCCTCTCCTCCACTGGAAAAATTGTAGTTTATAATAAGAAACATACCCCCAAATTTAAGTCAAATTTGTTCTCAGCCCTTCTCTCTAACTTGGCAGGTGAAATTAACTTCCTATAGTCTCTGAAGTGTTTCAATTGACAGTAGTAAATGTGAAAGAAAAATAAATCTTCCTCAGCTTCTTTTATAAACTGTTTGAAATGCTAACTGAACAGCATGTGTCCAATCAACCTCCAGTTCATACCAATCTAATTCCTCACTAGGCAGGTTTACATAGTTGATGAAATTAGACTTTATACCAAGAAAAGGTAAACCTAAGTTGGAGGAAAACTGAACCCAAATATGACAACACAGGAAAATGGACTGATCCTTAGTTTCTTCCCTCAATTTCCTCTCAATGATCTCTCAAAGGATACCACCCCTTAAAAAGACAACAGTGGGGCCGGCCGAGTGGCGTGATGGTTAAGAACTGGCTTGGGACGCCAGAGAGCCCCAGTTTGGATCCCACAGATGAGGGCCAGTGACACTGCCCTCTACAGCTAAGATGCTGAACAACAACTCAACCTGGAGCTGGGCTGCCGTGAGTTGCCGGCGATGGCGTAGGCTGCAGCCCCTGCTGCACTGGGTTGCCATGGGCTACCGTGTGTAGCCAGCAGCCAGCATGAGCGGCCAGCAGCCACAGTGAGCGGCCATCCAGAAGCCGGCAACCGATCTGCCTCGCCCTGGAAGAGCATAATGATGGTGCCAACTTGGGCCAGTGAAGCAACGTCCTCCACAACTAGACTGAAGAACAAAACGACAGCAACTTGTCTGTTCCCCTTCCCCCAATTCCCCAGCACTGTTCCCATCCCCCCAATTCCCCAATTTAAGAAAAAATCTAAAAAAAAAAGACAACAGTGAATTTTATGCAAATTAACTTTCCAATGAGATGGAAATGACAGTGGATTTGCTTATGATTGTCAAAACAGAGTTCTAATGTTTTATAAAAAGCTGTGATGGGCATGGCTTGAACCAGATTTCTAATGTGATTCTTTGAAGAATTATAACTGTTTAGCCTATGTCTAATGGCGTGTGGAGTGGAGAGGAGATACAGTAGAAAGATTTTTGTCAAGGCCTCTTATAAGAAGAGGATGAGCAAGGAAGACAGATAGGGAAGGGACAGTAGTATGGAGCATTAAACTGTGGTCTAGGATTCCTTTACCTTCAAATCATTTATAATATTGGAAGTAAGACTGCACATGAAGGTTTGCAACATTAATTTTTCTACAAACCATGCCTGGAGGTGGTACTATGCTTGGATTTCAGGGAGGACAAGGGAGAGACCTCATATAATTTTGCCTGGATGGGGCTGTGGAAGAGTGGCTATGAAACGAAAGTGTGGCAGAGGAGTGGGACCCAAAATCAAATAACAAAAGCTGTAAAGACAGAGAATGTTAGTTTAATGGAGAGAAAAGTCTACTAGAAGATTAAATTTTGAACTCTGATGATAAAGGGAAAAACAATGCTGAGCATTCAGAACATTCAGCATATTTACCTTAGATATTAGTTTTCTACTCCTGTCATAACAAATTGCCAGAAACTTAGTAAACTAAAACAACACAAATATATTATCTCACAGTTCTGTAGGTCAAAAGTCTGGGTATGACATGGCTCAGAGCTGAAATCAAAATGTCAGCCAGACTGTGTTCCTTTCTGGAGGTTCTAGGGGAGAAGGCACTAGACACATTTAGGATGTTGGCCGAATTCAGTTCTATACAGTTCTAAGACTGACATTCCTGTGTCCTTGCTTGCTGTGGGCTGAGGGTTATTCTCAGCTTCCAGCAGCTGCCCGCATTTATTTCCTGACTTGTGTCCCCCTTGAAAGCCAGCAATGGCTAGTTGAGTCTTTCTCATGCTTTGACTCTCCCTGACTTCCCCTTTTGCTTCATCTTTCTGGCCTCTTCTGGCTTCAATGAGGAAAGTTGCTCTGCTTTGAGAGTTCATGTGATTAGATTGGGCCTACCTGCATAATCCAGGGTAACCTTTCTGTCTTAAGTTTCATACTTTAATTTTATCCACAAAGTTCCTTCATAGTAGAACCTAGATTAGTATTTGATTGTATAACCGTGGAGGGGAATCTTGTAGGGAGGGGGAAGAGAGATAGCTTTAGGATTCTGCCTCCCACACCTGGAATCTTAGAAATATATTTAGATTTTATAAAGGGATGGTGGGGCAATAAGTCCAGAGAGACTTAGGGAACCATTCAATCCTTAGTGGAGGAGAAAGAGGAGTAAAAATTTGGAACTGATACCATTCATTTTTTCACATTAATCAGGAAAAGGAAATCTGAAACTACAATGGGAAAAAAGAGAGGTCCTTAGAATGAAGGCCCTATGTAGAGGTGACATTTACAGTATTTAACAATCTACATGGCATGACCATCAAGCAAATGCATTCTGGCCAGTGTTTCTCACTGGTGCATACCCATTGCATCAATGTTTATGGATCCAGAATAGCATAGTGTTCGCCATCCTTGCTGTCAGCCCCTATAAGCCTCTCTTAGTGAGGGGACTCTAAGACCCACAGTTCTTGCTCCCTTAGGGCTCAGCTTCAAAGTGAAGGTCTTTGTGCATCATGGAAACTACCCTAGAAAGATGAAGTCAGCCTCTACACAGGGATTAGAAAAGTCTGAAAATATGTAGGAATGGGAGCCTGGGTAGTGTCATAATGGGGGCAGCTGGAATGAGGATACAAATCCACAGAGTCAAGTGATGTGAATATGGGAGCAAATCTTTGAAGCAAATATGTGAACATGTGTCAGAGAGAGGTCTGAATATAAGACATCATAATTCTAGGGTGGCAGGTAGACAGATTCACAAGTATTGTTAGCTAAAACCAACCAAAAAGCAACTAAGAAACATAATGTGTCCCAAGGCTGGTGTGTGCCAGGTAGTAAGTGGAGGTTGGGGCAGCTGTAGCTAGTACCTGATGTGGGAAAGTTAGACAAATGGAAGTTGGGGTAGTCAGCATAAAAACTGAGGACTCAGCCATGAAGACTGGGTACCAGGAGGCCAGATATTAAGTCACTGGGAGAATTGGAGTTCCAGGTGAGGGCTTGTTTTGTTTTGTTTTGTTTAATTTGTTTCAGGTATATAAAAACAATATAATGATTAGACATTTATACCCCTCACAAAGTGATACCGCTCCCAAGTCTTCTACCCATCTGACATCATATATATCTGTTACTATACAATTAACTATATACCCTATGCTGTACTTTACATCCTGTGGGGGAAAATTATATATATATATATATATATATATATATATATATATATACACACACACACACACACACACACACACACACACACACACACCTATTGTTGACATTCAGGTAAGGGCTTTTGTATAAAAAACAAAGTCTAGTTACTGGAATGTTGGGGTAATAATGAAATCAGGAATACAGCAAACTAGATGCTAAGTTATTGGTTTAGGGCTCTTTATCTTATCATGTGATGATTGATCATTTCTCTATTCCCTCTCATGTTATAGAAGAGGAAACAGGCCTGGACTGAAGTAATTTGCCTAAGGTTATAGCTAAGTTGCAATAGAACTTGCACTAGGACTCAGGTCTCCATACAGCTAATCTACGTGGTGTTTTTTTCCATCACACTACACAGCCCTTCTGTCTTAAACTAGGGCTGGTCTTGGAGTGTGGATTGTAGCTGACTGTGCAGGTAGGAGATGAAGTTAACCTTGCTGATGGTTTAGAGGGCTGCTGGCAGGCTTGAAACCCAACCATGGTCTCTTAGTGCAATCTTATGTCCAGGATCTGGGCCCACCTTCAGCATCCTGCTGTTTTGAATACCAATAGTACAAGCATAGCCTGTATATTAGCTTTATGATAAACACATTGGGCTGTGTTGCTTTGAAATTAAAAGGAGAGTCAGGACCAGACTCTTGTCTGCCAAAATTAACTACACTTGGAATGTTCTGTTATAGCAAAGCACAAAGTCACTACTAGAAGCAACTAATATCACAGTTCTCCATGACACTGGAAAAAAGGATGGTTTTACAGGGGAGGAAAATTAAGGTTAAAAATAGCCTTCTCACATTCATAATGCTACCCTTCTTGTAATTTTAGATGGGGCTTCAGATGATTGTGACCAAGAGCATGTGGCCTTTTACAAAATTGCAATTTGGGGGCCAGCTGAGTGACTCAGTTGGTTAAAAGCTTGAGCTCTGAGCAATACGGTCACTGGTTTGATTCCCACATGGGCTAGTGAGCTGTGCCCGAGCTGAGCTGCTGCTGAGCTGGTGAGAGCATGTGTTCTTAGCAGTAAGCTTGCCGGTTTGACACCCATATGTGATGGTGGGCTACTAAGATTGAACATGGCACCTTGAGCTGAGCAGCCGTGAGCTACCGATGGGTGGCTGGATTGCTCAGTGTGCAACAAGGTTGCTGGTTCAACTCCCACATGGGATGGTGGACTACAACCCCCCGCAACTAGATTGAAAGTGGCAACTGAATTTAGAGCCGAGCTTGTGACATCCAGAACTAAGATTGAGGGCCAACAACTTGACTTGGAGCTGATGGGTCCTGGAAAAACACAATGTTCCCCTTCCCCAATTCCCCAATTTAAAAAAAATGCAATTTTTTGTTGTTGCAAGGCAAAAGAATAAGTGAGTTTGTTCAATGAAAAGGGCTGTAGGCTTCCCTTAGTCTTACATGTTATAAGTTGCCTAGTAATCTATCACTGAAGAACATGCCCCCTGCTCTGAGATGTGTTTGCAAAAATCAGATGCTTTTCACACAACCCAGTGCACTCAGCCAGCAAAGTATAAAGGAACTTTCATAGATAAATTTATAATGTGTTTTACGGTAATTCAACAACTCATTTAAAAGATCCTTTGGCCCAAGTGTTTTTGGGAGCTACTAGTTAGCACAGCTGAAAAGGCCACTGAACAATTTAAAGAGAGTCCTCCTTGTCTTTTTAACCAGGAGGTGAGCATTCCAGCTCTTGGCTGGCTGCAATCTGGGCCCTTGCTCATTTTGAACACACCATGAGCATAGGCCTTAATGATCATTTGGGAATATGACTCTGAGCCATTTTGAGCTTATTAAAAGCATGTTTAAAGTCACACACCTTCATATTGGCCAGGGTATTTAATACTTTGTATCATTTAATTTTTTAAAAATTCCCCTGAATAATTGAGCATGCCCAACATGTCTTCCTAATTTGAAATTTTTCAAGGGGTATGTCTCATGTGGCTTAAAATGAAGCTTAGATATAACATATTCAATGATTTGATTTGATTTTCTATGCATTTAAAAACAGGAAATGAGGAGATTCTCAGAACAGACTTGGAATTTCACACTTGGGTGCCCAGTGATGGTGTCTAGCTATCAATGAATATAAATAAATGAGTAGCTGTTTTAATCACTGGGAGACGATTATTTCATGGTTGTTATATTTATATTCGGAGTTCTACATGTTGTACATTGAAGTTTTTGACTGGGAGTTAAAACGCCTTGTTTTTGAGTCCTAGATCCACTATTTACAGAGCACATTTGAGCAAGTCACAAAGTTATTGTTTCTCAAGCCTCTCATTGGTAATTATAAAATAGGGATAATAGTGCTAGTTAATATTTATTAAATGTGTCCTTATTTTATAGCTGAGGTTGAAAGAGCAGGGTAAATTGTTTAGGGTGACCCAACTGGTAAAAGCAGAGGTAGGGTTCCAACCCAGGCATCCTGGTTCCAGAACCTATGCTTTTAATTCCCAGTTTCCTACCTGGAAGCAGTTTTGAAGCTTAAATCAAATGTAATCATATGCGTGAAAGTGCTTTGAAAACTATATAATGCTAGATAAATAGACATTTTAAAAGTTACTGAGCCTAGCAGAAGGCTTTGGTTTCCTTGAAGGCAGCATTTTCTTGGCAGTAGGAAACAGTTGATATCGCAGAGAGGAAGTTATAATGTACTAGGAATAATGCATTGGTTTGAAATGTCTTCAAAGCCTACTGTAGCATAAAGCTCACTGGGTTGAAAGCAAGCAAACCTGAGTTTTAATGCTGGCTGAGCTACTAATTAACTAGTTGACCTTGGCTAAATCATCTAATTTCCCTAAAACTCAGTTTCATTAATTATAAAGCAAGATGACTGGTGTAAACAATGGCTCTTAACCTTTCTGGAGCCATTAACCTTCTATACATCAGATTATATATTCTAATAGTATAGCACCTCTCCACACATTTTGTACACAACTTTAGGGTTTCACAGACTCTCTAAAGCCTACCCAGGATTCCACAGACCTGAGGTTAAAAACTCCAGGTCAAGATGTTAGAAGTTCTTTGCAGCTCTCATATTCTAAAATTGGAACCACACTTTGGAAATACATGCTTTTCAAATGTTCTTTACAGGAAATTGGCCTTCATAAATCATGGAAAGCATGTGTTGAAACCACTGTGCTGAGAAGGTCAGAATCACTGGATTTAGAGTTTAGGAATGGATCATTATTGATAGCATTGAGGTACAGCTATAATAGCTCACAAAATAATTCTTCATTTCAATTTTATTTTGTTGAGGAACTGTTTTGGAAGGGGGGAGTCACAGCGGCAATATACAACTCAATATATTAATCACATTCAGCTTTGCAGTGCATTTAAGAAAGTGCTAGACCTACTGCTTTTAGTTCTGGTATCAGCAAAAGATAACAGCACTGTTTCATGCTTGTCCACAGGGAGCAGCAGTATTTTTTATAAGAAGAAAGCTTTGGCATGGAAGCCATAAATAATTTTATATCTACAAAAGTAGACAATGTCAACCCCAACTGGGTGCACAATTTGTGGGTGGTCTGTTTGTGAAACATCTCTAAGTACTGTGGTGAATTCTGCTGGGATTGCTAAAATTAAGTGTCTGTCATATCCATTTCCTGGTGTTTTGAGATAGCTGCAGGAATTGTGAAAGAGTCTCAAGCCCATGGAATGATAGAACAAACAGGAAGTGATTTTAGCAAGGACCCAATCCATCCTCTCATTCTATTGATGAGAACTACTAAGGTTCTAGCTTAGATCTGGTCCTTTGGAAATAGACTGAAACAGAGGTTTACATGCAGGAAATTTATTGGGGAGTGTTTTCAGAAACAAACCTGTAAAGGAGTGAGTGAAGACAGATCAGGCAGAAGGAGTAGTGAACCATGATGCAGTTGCCACGAAGGCCTTAGCCTGCTCTGTATAGAGCTACTGTTGCTCTGACTTTGGATGTTGGCTGCCCACGGGAAGGGGCAATAGCATCGGACAAGTGAGCTCCCTTTGGCTGAGGACGATTTCTAGAGAGGGATTCAGCTGTGAGCCATCAGCAGCCAACACTCTGGCAACCAGGGGAATGAGTGCCTTGGTCCTGAAAGGGATCCTGGATGGTGCTACTAGAGCATTCACTACAATATCAAAGAGTTTAGTTTGGCCACCATCATCTCTCACCTAGATCACTGCAATAACCTTCAAACTGGTTTCTTACCTTCAGTTTTGCCTTCATTCAATCTATTTTCTACACTGTAACCAATGTTCTTTCTAAAACTAAATTCCTATCATGTTGCTGTGGCTTACAAGTCTTTAATGGCTACTCATGCCTGAACACCTTAGTATAGCTTCCAAGGCCCTTCATGATCTGACTTCTGTCTTTAGCCAGAGCTCTTGAAATTTCTCTCTTGAGCTCCACAGACCAGACATGGAACTACTTGCAGTTACATGAATGTATGATGCTATCAGTTACCTCTGAGATTTAGTACATGCTATTCACTTTGGAAAACTTAATCATACACACATGTGCCTAGGTAACTTTTAGTTTAAATGACCCCTCTTTTAAGAAGCCTTTCCTGACTATTTCCATAGCATCCTGTAATTCCTCTATTGTAACTGTTCTCTATTACATTGTAAGAAAATTCTCTGTTTACATGTCTGTGTCTACCTTTAATTATATGAAACCAGGCCATTGGAAATATAAAGTAGAATCACATCATAGAGGAAAACGCTCTAGCCAAGGTGAGAAATGTAACATCTTTAAAATGGATGTGACCTGTGTGTCAGATTCTTATATTGGGTTGTCGGAAAAGTCATGACGTATTTTTTCTGTTTTTGGTTGCAAATATGTGTCATGACTTTTCCGACAACCCAATAGTTCCTCTGAAAGGATGTTTGAAAGAGACAGTAATCCTGTGAGGGATGTGTAGTTACATGTGGAATCATGACATAACATGCGGAACTGATATGCTGCAGTATGGAGGTATTAATCATGGCTAGTAGGCTTAATTGTTGATTACAGACATGTGTTCCTTCTGACAAAATTTCAGACACTGCAGGGATTTTCATGTAGGTGATTTTAGTAGCAGTATTGCAGAAGCAGTGCCAGATTAAAATTGTGGTGCTTGAAATTTATTGCCACGATGTTTTAAAATTTTAATAAGATTTTCAGGAAGCCAAGGCCTTCTGCATAATGTGTGAATTACAGAGAAGTATTGAGTTGTCAGAAAAGTCATGACGTATTTTTTCTATGTTTTTCACTGCAAAAATGCATCATGACTTTTCCAACAACCCAATATTATGCCATTTTCCTGGCCAAAGATGGTCCCTTTAATAATGTAGCTAAGCTATGGTACCTCCATTACATAAGCTGACCTTTCAAAATGTTACAACAAGACATTAATCAGGGATATCCTCACCAGAGCCAACAAGGATTAGACAGTGAAAAAAGATGTCGCTGCCCTTTGAGTACAATCATGCTGGGCCTGCTCCCAAGAACAGGCCTCTCTGCAGCCTATCTTACATCAGTCTCTTTGTTTCCTCTCAGCTGCAGATGCTCAGCAAAACTGAGGGTTGTTAAGAGAGAGGACTACAACATTTTGACAGGACACACATAATTTGTGGAAATCTCCATAATCAATATAGTCATATCACATATCTGGAGTTGATTAAGAAAATGCCTCTGGAGCAGTGAATCTTAAACTTTTGAGGTGGTCATGGACCTCTTAGAATCTCATAAAAACTAAGAACCTTCTTTCCAAACAATGAGAGTTTGCAAAATTTTACATTCCATTTTATGGGGATCATGGACTCCCCAAAGCCCTTCAATAAACCAGTGATTAAAAGCTAATGACTTAGAGTGGGCCGGCCGAGTGGCTCAGTTGGTTAAGAGCTCGCTCAAGAGTTTGAGCTCTGAGCAACAGCGGTTCGAGTCCAGCCCGAGCTGAGCA
>NW_017732009.1:337367-344561 GCF_001890085.2 Hipposideros armiger | reverse complement strand
AAAAAAAAAAAAAAAAAAAAAAAAAAAAAAAAAAAAAAAAGCTAATGACTTAGAGATAAAAAGGCTTCTATTTATTTAAAGTGCTGGCTATGTAGCAGGCACTGTGCTAAACACAGCAATATGCATTATTTTACAGCTTAGAGACAGTAGAACTTGGGCATTCAAATACAGGCTATTGTACTCTCCAGAGCCTATAACCTTAAAATTTATACCATTTAGTCTCTAGAGAGTTTTTATAAGCTTATTTCTGATTGGATGTTTGTACAGTTGACTCTTGAACAAGATGTGTTTGAACTGTGTGGGTCCACTTAGACATGGATTTTTTCAATATATGCAGTAAATGTATTTTCTCATATTTATGATTTTCTTAATAACATTTTATTTTCTTTAGCTTACTCTATTATAATAATATAGTATATAATATGTATAACATATAAAATATGTGTTAATTGACTGTTTGTTATCTGTAAGGCTTCCAGTCAGTAGTAGGCTGTTAGTAGTTAAGTTTTTGGCTGAAGCTGAATATATTGAATGTCAACTATAATTATATATATATATATATATATATATAGTCATGGGATGTGGAATACAGCATAAGGAATAGAGTCAATGGAATTGTAACAGCTATATATGATGTCAGAGGGGTAGTAGATTGGGGGAGGGGGTTATCGTGAAGGGTTGTAAATATCTAATTATTACATTGTTCTGTACACCTGAAACTAATAATATTCATATACATATATATGTATATATATGTATATATAATTTCATATATGTATATGAAATTATATGTGGGTTTTCAACTGTGAGGGGTTTGGTGCCTCTAACTCCTCGTTATTCAAGGTTCAACCATACTTTATTGACCATCAATATTTTATTTGCTTTTTGTTTTGAGAAGAACTCTCCTTTAAATAGTTGTTCATGGACTCTGAGATTTAATATTCTGCCCTTTCAATATTGATTGTCAATATAGCTGAACACACCACTGGTCTAGTTAAACTTCTATTAGATGAATAGAATGTCCCACTTTTTACTATGTAGAATATCTGAAGAGAAATACAAATGATAGAATGTCTTTTGCTAACTGATTCAAAACCATCATTCTACCCTTATTTAATTCAGTGTATATTAAGAGTGTGCTGAGGGTCCTTTGGATAGCAAAGCTCACGTCATTATTCCTTGTCTATATTGGAAATATATGATCATTTTTTTACAACTTTTGTTCTTAATTACAAATAGAATAATCAATAATCAATATGGTATAATTTCAAAATTTTGTTTTACGATGAAGTACATTACAGACACTATGACACCATAAATATTTTGGCATGCATCTCTACAAAATAATATTTTTCCCTTCAGAGTAAAATAACATCAGCACATCTAAAAATTAGTAATTCTTTTTTTTTAAATTTTTTTAAAAGATTTTTATTGGAGAACCGGGGGAAGGGGAACAGACAATTTGCTGTTGTTTTGTTCTTCAGTCTAGTTGTAGAGGATGTTGCTTCACTGGCCCAAGCTGGCACCATTATTGTGCTCTTCCTGGGTGAGGCAGGTCAGTCGCCAGCTTCTGGATGGCCACTCACACTGTCTGCTGGCTACACACGGTAACCCATGGCAACCCACTGCAGCAGGGGACTGCGGCCGATGCCGTCGCCAGCGACCCATGGCAGCTGAGCTCCAGGTCGAGCTGTTGTTCACCATCTTAGCTGTGGAGGGCAGTGTCACTGGCCGTCATATGTGGGATCCGAACCGGGGCCCTCTGGCATCCCAAGCCAGTTCTTAACCATCGCGCCACTCGGCCGGCCCAGTAATTCTTTTTAAAGATTTTTTTTTATTTTTATTGGTGAATTGGGGGGATGGGAACAGTGCTGGGGAATTGGGGGGAGGGGGACAGACAAGTTGCTGTCATTTTGTTCTTCAGTCTAGCTGTGGAGAATGAATGTTGCTTCACGGCCCAGTAATTCTTTAATATTATTTAATACCCAGTGAATATTCAGATTTCTCCAGTGGTCCCCAAAATGTTCTTTACCACCTGTTTGTCCAAACCAGGATGCAATACCATAGGTGATATTGCCCACTCTATATTGCATCATATTAACGAGGAGATTGTTCCACCATTTGTGATGCTAGGATTGAACACTAGATTAAGGTGATGACTACTTCATTTCAGAAATTTTGGACAAGCTTTTCGTCTATCTAAATCCATCTTGCAACCCCCTCCCAACTAGTTCCTCATACCTCACATCTCTTTAATAGGCATCAAGTTACTTAATTCCACAATTGAATATAAAGCCAAGTAAATGACTGATTTTAGAGCCTTTAAATTTTTTCTTCAGAGTTGAATGAAGGGGGAAAAATAGCACTGCCTAGACAGATAGCTCAGAAAAGGGCTTCTGGGGAAACTTAGAGAAAATATGAGAAGCTTTACAACTTGTCTAAAGGATGGCTTTGACCTAAGCACTGTCAAGCCAAGGGAGACCCATTTCAGGAAGAAAATGGCCTTTTTCCCAGAGAAGACATTGACTGTGTGACAAACAACATATATATGAGAGGTAATGTTCAAGTTTGGCTGTTCTTAGGGCTAGTTGAGGTTGGGCAGGTTTAACCTGCAGTGATGCCCCGTCCCCACAGCAGAGTTTCTCTCACCCCCACCACACACAAGCTGCTCTCCTCTTTTGATGTGCACAACTTTAACTCTTCCCCATCCCTGCAATAAATACAAACACTCATTTCCAACTCTTATTCTCTGTTTTTCTTCTTCCACATAAGCCTGTCCCAAATAAAAAATCATATCACCTTATTCATAGTTAGGGATTCGAGCTTCCTTTTCTACAGTTTTGAATTTTAATTAGAGAGGTTGGTGCATGGCTATAAGTTAGGGGAATGATTGTTGAATGCTGAACTTGCCAGTGGTACCAACAGTGAGAGAGAGATTTTTGAGGGCATATCTTCATGATGCTCCTTAAATTACATTGTATAGGTTGCTATATATCTTGCCTCCTTGTAAATCTGGCATTGGTTGAGTAAAAACAAACTCATAATAGTTACTTGTTTAAAACACTTTCTCCACTTAGGTGTATTTGCATTATTAAACAGCTTCAAAGGGAACATCTTTCTGACTAGGAATTCCCAAATAGTAGATATGAACAGTTTATCTGTGGCAACCCCTCAGTAACCAGAACAATATGCAACATAGGTGTTTACACAGTATATTAATTTTATCACTGAAATTGAAAAACACCTTCTCTGATGAGTTTTGGAAAACAAAGTCACCGATCTCAATAGAGATGCTATAGATCTGGTCACTTTTGCTGCACAGAAGGGCTACAAATTATTCTCAAGTAAATGCCTCCAATACACAGTGGAAAGTTGTATTGGAAGTTGGCAACGTTTCAGAGCTACATGCCAGGACTCTGTTTATTCACTCTGTTGGGCATGAGCAGCTGCTTTAAATGAAAGGCCTGGCTCTTTCTATTAGCAACGGTGGGGTTGGGTACTGTGAATTTGAGAGAGGGCAGCAGCACCCTTTGCTGCAGGCTTCTTTCTGCAATTCTCAACAGCTATGCATTAACCTTTCCAAAGGAACCCTTCTCCCAGATGCTAATTAAACAAACACATGCTCAACAATTTATTTATTCCCTAAATACTTATTAAGAGCCCACACTGTGGCAGGTACTGTGGCAGCTGCTACAGATAACATGGTAAACAGGGCTGACAGGTCCTCATCAAACTTAGTCCAATTGGAAAGACAGATAGTAAAGAAATAAATATAAAATTATAAGTTGTAAGTGCTATGAGAGAAATAAACAGGGACTGTGATTGAAAATACAGTAAGCAGAGGCTCACTTGAACAACATGATCTGAGAAGAATGTCTACTATGTGCCCAACACTCCACTAGATTCTTGGTTAAAAAGATTTAGGTGAGATACGGTCCTTGTCCCTGAGCACTTGTCAATTTATATTTAGGTTCAATAAGCAAAGCATGTGAGGAGCATAATGGAAACTGAGAGAAAGAAGCAATGACTTCTGCCTGGGGTAGATAGACTAGTGAGACAGAGAAAGGATATCCTTCTAGTTGAAGGTTAACTAGAAGAATGTGGAGTGAACATGAAGGGCAGGGGTTAAGGGAGGCTAGATAGGAACAAGAGCAAGAGTTAAGGTTTTGAGGCATATTTGAGGGAACGACGTAGGTCATCATGGAATCATAAGCTCAAATAAACTTTTCTGCAGAACCTCAGTATGGAGAATGGATCAATGCAGAGCTGTTCTCTTTGAAGCACTAGAAGGAGTAACAGGGGAACTATAACACTTTTCTATGGCTGCCATAGCAAATGACCACAAAGTTTGTAGCTAAAAGCAACACAGATTCATCATCATACAACTCTGCAGATCACTGGGCCCAATTCAAAATGTCAGTAGGGCTGCATTGCTTTCTGGAGGTTCTAAGGGAGAACCTGTTTTCTTGTGTTTTCCAGATACTAGAGGCTGTTTACCTTTCTTGGTTCATGGCCTCCTTCCTTGATCTTTAAAGCTAGCAACCTCACATCTGTCTGACTCTTCCTCATATCTCTATATGACCACAGCTGTTAAAGGTTATATACTTTCAAGGACCCATGTGATTTGACTAAACTCTTCGGGAAAACCCAGATTAAACTCAACTCAAGATCCTTAACCTTAGTCACATCTGCAAAGTCCTTTTTCCATGTAAGGAAACATATGGGTTCAAAGAATTTGGATGTGGGAATCTTTGGGGATTGTTATTCTGTCTACCAGGAACCTGGAGTTTGCCCTTTTAAAAGCCCCTTCATTTCCCAGAGCTTCCCCTGAGGCACTTCTGAAGCATCCTAGAACTTTAAAGACATTTTGAAATTACTTCTGTATAGTGCCTATGTTTATCTATGGATTAACATGCCATGTAAGTTTGTTTGGAAGGGGGATGGGATAGGGTTGGCTCATTGTGCCATATTCACAGGAGTTCAACATTATTTCTTGACAGAGATCTACCCTGACAAACTCAGATGAAGTTGGTGTCCCCTATTTTATACTTTCATAGTACCCTTTATCTGTCTGTGTTTGTGCATATTTGTGTGTGTAGGTAAAGTCAGGAGGATCAGAGTGGGACAGGCTGTGAAGCAACTTTTATTCTTTCAACAAACATTTTTTTGAGAAAGGCACAAAAAGATTTATTAGTAAATAAAAAAGACACATTATCTTCCCTTAACCCTACTCTCCTACTGGGGAGACAGACACTAAACAAATGGCTTAGAATAAATAACAAATGTTTTAAAATAGGACCTGGGGTAGGGAGCAGCCAGAGGTTTTTCTGTAGGCCACTGAGAGCCTGCAGACCTGGAGGGGCCTGTCAATCATGGTGAGTGGACACTAGGGTGGAAAGAGGCATGAAGTACATGCTCTGAGGACAGATGAAAATATGTCTAAGTCAGCAGATGCTCAGAGGGAAGATGACAGTCGAGAACTCAAATAATACTCAGCAGATGCCAGCATTTGGTAGAGGATGGCTATAGAACCGGTACCTTGTGTATTTGTGTCCCCCATGTCATAACGATATGTAAGCTCCTTGGAATAAGATAAACCTTACAATGAAGTGGAGAAGCATAGAGAGGAGAAAAATCTTGAGTTGTGTTTAAACCTAAAATGGCTGAGAAAATCCATAAGTCATTGAACTTACCCAATTGGCTAAACTGATCTTTCTGTGCTGGTGGAACATGGCATCAAAATAGAGATTCAGCTGTGTTATAAAACAAAAACCTTACATTTTTACAGACCTCAGAATAAAGACTGTTAAAATTCATCCCTGCTACATATGTTTGCTGCACTAAGGAGTTTGGATTTTATGCTATCCAAATGTAGCTGGCTGTAGCTAGACATCAGGGGTTCTAAGTAGGAAAGAGACAGAATCAGGTCTGCTTTAGAAAATAAGTCAGAGAGCAGTTAGAAAGTATAGCTTAAGAGTGTGGGTGGCAAAAAAAAGCAACAGATTACCCCAGTCACCCAAGTAAGAGAGAACTATTTCCTAAACGTCATCCTGCTCTGTCTTATGCTTCAGGGTGATAAAGGAACTCAGATCACCCAGTTCCATGTATTTTCTGTTTTCTAGCTTACTTTATTGTAAGAATACTATATATATATATATATATATATATATCACAAAATATGTGTTAATCGACTGTTTGTTATAGGTAAGGCTTCTGGTCTACAGTAGGCTATTAGTAGTTAAATTATGGGGGAGTCAAAACTTGTAGATAGATTTTCAATTTAGTGGGGTTGGTTCCCCTAACCCTATGTTCTTCAAGTGTCAACTATAGTTCTTTGGCAGCAGGTACCAATGTTCTAATTTTATATGTGAGGAAGCTGAGGTTCAGAGATATAAAATGAATTTCAAATGACTAAGACTCAGGAATAATTGTTTTACTGATGTCAGAGTGATTGCCATCAAAAACTAGTTGAATCATTTATATTTCTTGAAATGTTGCTGTAAATTTATTACTTGGTGTATGCACTTGAATCTGTTAATACAACTAAGTATAATAGTTAACTTGTTATATTTCCCATGTGGAAAACCATAAGTACATTGCAGCCTGGAGTTCATTTCTCATGCCTACAAGGAGACTTGACCATAAATAAGTTCAAACAACCATTAACACCCTGATCACAACATGAATTGCTCACATACAGCCTAGTGGGAAATAAAGAGGGCATGGTTAGACTTCCGGTAAGATGGCGGAATAGACAGACACTGTGCCGACTGCCTCCCAGGATCACACCAAAATTACAAATAATGTATAAGATATTCAACCTTGGAAGTTCCCTGGATACTATAAGAGCAGAACCTCTAAACGAAGGACATAAAGAGGAGGCCACATCAAGGCAGGTGATCTAATACATCGAAGACATCAGAGTGACAGCCAGAATGAAGAAACAAAGAAACATGACCCAAGTAAAAGATCAGAAGAAACCTCAAGAAATTAAACTAAATGCAACAGAGGTATCCAAACTTTCAGAGAGAGTTTAGAACACTGATGATAAGAATGTTTAAGGAACTTAGGGAGGACATAAAGAATGATACAGAAATCATAAAAAACAACCAGGTAGAACTAAAAAATACAATAACTGAAATGAAGAACACACTCCAAGGAATCACCAGTAGATTAGATGAAAGAGAGGATGGG
>NW_017732009.1:333008-335572 GCF_001890085.2 Hipposideros armiger | reverse complement strand
CCGGTTCGGATCCCATATATGAGGGCCAGTGACACTGCCCTCTACAGCTAAGATGCTGAACAACAGCTCAACCTGGAGCTGGGCTGCCGTGATTCACTGGCAACTATGTAGGCTGCATCCTCTGTGGCAGTTGGTTGCTGTGGGCTACCATATGTAGCCAGCAGCAGCATGAGCGGCCAGCAGCCGCAGTGAGCAGCCGTTCAGAAGCTGGCAACTGATGTGACTCACCCGGGAAGAGCGCGATGATGGTGTCAACTTGGGCCAGTGAAGCAACGTCCTCCACAACTAGACTGAAGAACAAAATGGCAGCAACTTGTCTGTTCCCCTTCACCCAATTCCCCAGCACTGTTCCCATCCCCCAAATTCCCCAGTTAAAAAAAATCTAAAAAAAAAAAAAAGAATCTCATATCAACAGACTATCTTTACACCTAAGGGAACTGGAGAAAGAAGAGAAAAACAAGTCCAAAGGGAGTACAAGGAAGGAAATAATAAAGACCAGAGCAAAAATAAATAAAATAGAGACCAAAAAAACAATACAAAAGATCCATGAAACCAAGAGCTGGTTTTTTTTTTAAGTTAAACAAAATCGACAAACCCTTAGCCAGACTCACCAAGAGAAAGAAAGAGACGGCCCAAATTAATTAAAATCAGAAATAAAGAGGAGAAGTGACAACAGATGCCACAGAAATACAGGAAATTGTAAGAAAATACTATGAGCAACGATATGCCAACAAATTTGACAATCTGGAAGAAATGGATAAATTTCTAGAAGTATACGATCTACCAAGTATGAACCAAGAAGAAACAGAAACTCTGAACACACTGATTACTACCAAAGTAATTGAGTCAGTGATCAACAAGCTTACAACAAATAAAAGTCATGGACCAGATGGCTTCACAGGTGAATTTTACAAAACACTCCTAAAACAATTAATACCTATTCTCCTGAAACGATTTCAAAAAATATAGAAGGAGGGAAGGCTCCCAAGCACATTTTATGAGGGCATTATTACTCAGATCCCAAAATCAGACAAATATATTACAAAAAAAGAAAACTACAGGCCGATATCCCTAATGAACATAGATGCAAACATCCTCAACAAATACAAGCAAACTGAATTCAGCATCACATTAAAAAGGTCATACACCACGATCAAGTAGAATTCACTCCTGGTGTACAAGGTTGGTTCAATATCCGCAAATCAATTGACGTAATACATCACATTAACAAAATGAAAAATAAAAATCATATGATCCCATCAATAGATGGAGAAAAAGCATTTGACAAAATCAAGCAGCCATTTATGATGAAAACTCTTAGCAAAGTGGGAATAGTGGAATCATATCTCAACATAATAAAGGCCATATACGATAAGCCCACAGCAAACATCGTACTCAATGGGGAAAGGCTAAAAGCTTTCCCCTTAAAATCAGGAGCAAGACAAGGCTGCCCACTTTCACCACTTCTATTCAACATAATTCTGGAAGTTCTGGCTACAGCAATCACACAAGAAAATGAAATAAAAGGCATCAAAATTGGAAAAGAGGAAGTAAAATTGTCATTATGTGCAGACGACATGATACTATATAAAGAGAATCCCAAAGACTCCACCAAAAAACTGTTAGAACTGATAAATGAATTTAGTAAGGTAGCAAAATACAAAATTCACATTCAGAAATCAGTTGCATTTATATATACCAATAATAAAGTATCAGAAAAAGAAATCAGGAAATCAATCATATTTACAATTACTTCAAAAACAATAAAATACCTAGGAATAAATTTAACCAAAGATGTAAAAGACCTGTACTCAGAAAATTATAAGACGTTGAAGAGAGAAATCAAAGAAGATGCAAATAAATAGAAATACATACCATGATCATGGATAGGAAGAATTAATATAGTTAAAATGTCAATGCTACCTAAGGCAACATATAGATTCGGTGCAATTCCTATCAAACTACCAAGAACACTTTTCTCAGAAATAGAACTTAGAATCCGAAAATTTATATAGAGCCATAAAAGACCCTGAATAGCAACAGCAATCTTAAGAAATAAGAACAAAGTGGGAAGGATCACGCTCCCTGACATGAAATCATACTACAAATCTACAGTAATCAAAACAGTATGGTACTGGCATAAAAACAGACACATAGATCATTGGAACAGAATAGAGAGCCCAGAAATAAACCCATTCATATACGGTCATTTAATCTATGACAATGGAAGCAAGAATTTACATTGGAGTACAGATGATCTATTTAATAAATGTTGCTGGGAAAATTGGACTGACACATGCAAAAAAATAAAAATGGACCACCTACTTACACCATATAAAAGAACAAATTCAAAATGGTTTAAAGACTTAAATGTAAGACCTGAAACCATAAAAATCCTAGAAGAAAAAATAATGAGTAAATTTGCAGACATTACCCTGAGTAATGTTTTGAGTGATATATCCCCTCTGGCAAGGGAAATAAAAGAACAAATTAACATATGGGATTACATCAAACTTAAAAGTTTTTTCACAGAAAAGGAAATCATCAATAAAACAAAAAGGCAG
>NW_017732009.1:316941-332168 GCF_001890085.2 Hipposideros armiger | reverse complement strand
GAAGTCAAGGGAATTGTAATAGATATGTATGATATTGGGGTGGAAGTGGAATGGAGGATTGGGGGCGGGGTGTTCTTACCTCGAGGGGTAAAATGTATAACTATTGCACTGTGTTGTACTGCTGAAAGTAATTCTAAAAAATGTGTATTTCACAATAAACAATAATAATTAAAAAAAGATAAGGATATCCCTGATTACCACTCTTGTCCAACATCATACTGGAAGGCCTAAATAATTAAATAAGATAATAAAAGGAAATAAAATGTGTACATATTGGGAAGGAAGAAATAAACCTTTCATTGCTCACAGATGACATGGTTGTCTTTGTAGAAAATTCTGAAAAACCCCTGGAAGTGTTAAACAATTATAACAAGGTTGCTGGATATAAGCTTACTACAAAAGTTGATTGCTTTCCAATATACCAGCAATGAATAATTGGAATTTGAAATTAAAACACAATACTATTTACATTCACACCAAAAATGAAATAATTAGTTATAAATGTAACAAAATATGTACAAGCTCTATATGTGGAAAACTCCAAATCTGACGAATAAATCAAAGAACTTTTAAATAAACGGAGAGATATTTCATGTGCGTGAATAGGAAGACCTAATCTTTTAACATTGTCAGTTGTTTCTAACTAGATCTATAGATTCAAGGCAATCCCAACCAAAATCCTAGCAAGCTAGGTTGTAAATATCGACAAACTGATTCTACAATTTACACAGAAAGGCAAAAGACCTGAAAGCCATCACAACAATTAAAGAGAGGAAAAAACTGGAGAGTGACACTACTCAGCTTCAAGTCTTACTGTAAAGTGACAGTAGCCAAGACAGTGTGATATTAGTGAAAGAATAGACAAATAGATCAATGGGACAGAATAGAGATCCCAGAGATAAACTGACACAAATATAGTCAACTGATCTTTGACAAAGTAGCAAAGGCAATACAATGGGCATAGGATAGTCCTTCAAACAAATGGTTCTGGAACAACTGGACATTACATGCAAAAAATAAAAAATAAAAGAAATCTAGACACAGATCTTACATCTTTTAAAAAAATAATTCAAATGAATCATAGAATTAAATGTAAAATGCAAAACTGTAAAACTCCTAGAAGATAAAATAGAAAATCTAGGTGACCTTGGGTTTGATGATGATTTTCTAGATTTAATATCAAAAGCACAATCTGTTGAAGAAAAAATTGAAAATTTGGACTTCCTTAATATTAAAAACTTCTGCTCTGCTAAAGACACTGTTAAGAGAATGGAAAGAAAAGGCAAAGATTGAGAGAAAAACCTTTGCTGAACACATATCTTATGAAGGATTGGTATGTAAATTATACAAAGAACTGTCAAAACACAACAATAAGAAAACAAACTACCCAGTTAAAAAGTGAGCAAAAGGTCTGCACAGACACCTCACCAAAGATGATATGCAGATGACAAATACCATATAAAATGACACTCCATGTCATATGTCATCAGGGAATTATAAATTAAATTAAAACAGTAAGATAACTGCTACAGACCTTTTAAATGGCTAAAATCCAAAACACTGACAACACTTGATAATGATGAGAATGTAGAGTAATAGGAACTTTCATTCAATGCTGATGGAAGTGCAAACTTGTACAGCCACTTGGTGAAAGCTTAGCAGTTTCTTACAAAACTAAACATCCAGCAATCACACTCCTCTATAGCTAAAGGAGTTCAAAACTTACATGCACACAAAAACTGGCACACAGACATTTATAGCAGCCTTTATTCATAATTGCCAAAACTTGGAAGCAACCAAGATGTCCTTCAGTAGGTGAATGGATAAATTGTGGCACATCCATAAAATGGCGTATTATTCAGCTACAAAAAAATGAACTATTATGCCTTGAAGATATGCAGCAACCTTAAATGTATATTACTAAGTGAAAGATTCAAATCTGAGAAGGTGCATACTATATATTTTTCTTTTTTCACATTCAATATTATTTTATATTAACTTCAGGTGTACAGCATTGTGGTTAGACATTTATATAACTTAAGAGGTCATCCCCCTGACTAGTCTAGTACCCACCTGGCATTATGCATAGTTATTATTATATCATTGACTATATTCTTTATGCTTTACTTTACATCCACATGACTATTGTTAAAAAAGTGTTTATCCCTTTAATGTATTTGTTCTTGTAAATATTACAAGGTAGGATGGGAATTTTTAAAATGGGGAATAAAGGTCTTAGGCACAGACAGCATATACACACTAAATCACATTCTATAATCACTTTTTTTTGCTAGAACACTGTGAAGGAGTAGCTATGAAGTCACAGTCCCCAGTGCCATGGTAGACAATTTACAGGACAGGATGTGCCAGGAGGAGAAATGCCCATTGTGACCAGAGAGAAGCTTTGTGAGAAGATTATTTCAAGATGTTCCCCATCAGATGCGAACACCTTTGATCCTGTACTCATTGTTGTCCTAAGGTTGATGTAAAATTGGGTTTTTCTCTTCCACTGCTGTCAAGCAGAAGCTGAGTTTCCTCCCATGACTATTTTGTAACTACCAATTTGTATTTCTTAATCCCTTCACCTTTTTCACCCTGTCCCCAACCCCCTCCCATCTATCACCCCCACACATCTACTACTCATATGACACCATACATAGTTATTATAATATTATTCGGTTGTCGGAAAAGTCATGACACATTTTTGCAACGAAAAACATAGAAAAAATACGTCATGACTTTTCTGACAACCCAATATTGTCTATATTTCTTATGCTATACCCTACATCCCCATTACTATTCTGTAACTACCAATTTGTACTTTTTAATCCTTTCCCATTTTTTTCACCCACATCCCCAACCCCCTCCCACCTGGCAACCATCAACATGTTTTCTGTATCTATGTGTTTGTTTCTGCTTTTTTGTTTATTTTGTTTTTTTATATTCCACATATAAGCAAAATCTCATTGCATCTGTATTTCTCTGTCTGACACCCCACTCAGCACAGTACCTTCCAGGTCCATCCATGCCACCACAGATGGCAAGAACCCATTTGCTTCCATGGCCAAGCAATATTCCATTGTATATGTACCATCACCTCTTTATGTATTCTTCCATCGATGGACACTCAGGCTGCCTCCACATCTTGGCCATTGTAAATGATGCTGCAATGAACATATGGATGCACGGGTCCCCTTGAAGGAGCATTGTTGGTATCTTCAGATAAATACCCAGAAATGGGATTACTGGATCATTTTTTGTCTTTTGTTTTAGCCTTTGCTTTAAAGTCTATTTTGTCTGATATAATTATTGCTACTCCAGCTTTTTTTTTATTCCATTTTCATGAAATAACTTTTTCTACCCCTTTACTTTCTGTCCATGTGTGTCTTTCAATCTGAAGTGAGTCTCTTGTAAGCAGCATATGTAAGGGTTCTGTTTTCTTATTAATTCAGCCCTCCTGTCTTTTGATTGGAGCATTTAATCCATTTACACTGAAAGTAATTGTTGCTAGATATGTAGCTATTGCTACATATTATTGCTATAAAATTATTCATAATTTTGATCTCTTTTTTCTTTCCATCTTGAAGTTCCTCTAACAATTTTTGTAATACTGGTTTGGTGATGAAATCCTTTAGCATTTTCTTGTCTGGTAAGCTCTTTATCTGCTTTTCTATTTTACATGATAACCTTGCTGGGTAGAGTACCTTCGGTTGTGGGTGCTTCCTTTTCATCATGTTGAATATTTTGTGCCAATCTCTTCTGGTCTGCAAAGTTTCTGTTGAGAAATCAGCTAACAATCTTATGGGGGCTCCCTTATCAGTTACTAGTTGCCTTTCTCGTGCTGCCTTTAGGATTCTCTCTGTCTTTAACTTTTGCCATTTTAATTATAATGCGTCTTGGTGTGGGCCTCTTTGGGTTCATATTGTTTGGGATTCTGCACTTTCTGAATTTGTATGTCTGTTTCCTTCACCAGGTTAGGAAAGTTTTCAGTCATTATTTCTTCAAATAGGTTCTCAATCCCTTGCTTTCTCTCTTTTCCTTATGGTATCCCTATAATGTGAATGTTGTTAAACTTGATGTTGTCCTAGAAGTCTCTTAAAGTCTCTTAATTTTCTGGATTTTTTTTCTTTTTGCTGTTCCAATTGGGTGTTTTCTGCTACATTGTCTTCCAAATCACTGATTCGGTCCTCTGCTTCATCTAGTCTGCTGGTGAGTCCTTCCAGTGTATTATTCATTTTAGTTATTATTTTCTTTTCTTCTGACTGGTTCTTTTTTATGATTTATATGTCCTAATTTATGATTGCCATTTCTCTGTTGAAGTTCTCACTAAATTCCTTGAGCATCCTTATAACCATTGTTTTGAACCCTGTCTCTGGTAAGTTGCTTGCCTCTATTTTGTTTAGTTATTTTTCTGGAGTTTTCTCTTCTTCTTTCCTTTGGGATGTATTTCTTTGTTTCTTAATTTTTGCTGCCTGTCTGTGTTTGTTTCTATGTATTAGGTAGATCTGCTATATCTCCCAGTCTTGGCTGGGTGGCCTTATGTAACAGGTGCCTTGTGGGGCCCATTGGCACAGTCTCCCTGGTCACCTTCTCCGGGTGCTCTAGAAGTGTCCCTTGTGTGGGTTGTGTGTGCCCTTCTGTTATAGTTAAGCCTTGATTGCTATTGGCACATCAATGGGTGGCACTGGTCCTTAAGCTGATTGACTGTGGGGTTTGGCCACATCCACAGCTTATAGGCTGCTGTTTGGGATGGGGGGCTGGCTTACCACATGGAGTGGGATTTGCCCCAGTGGGTTCTGGTGCCTGTTGGGACAGCCCTTTTTGTATGTCACTTGTGGGGCTAACTGGGCGGTGACCTGCTGTGGTCTGAAGCCAACCTCCAAATATATTGGTTCTGGGGCCTCCAGTGCAGGCCTAGGTCACCTACTGGCTGTGACTGGCTGGGGACTACCTGGTAAGAGCTACAAAGTGATTCATAGTTGTTCGCTGACTGTGCTAAAGTTGGAGGCACATGGGAGAAGCCATGTTGCAAACCGAGGATGGTTGCCACCAGTATCGGACCTGGAGTAGCTCTGCAAAAATCCACGACACACCAAGGCCTGCTGCTACTTGTCAGCTTCCTTAAGGTTCAGCCACTGATAAAGCCTCATGTGTTATGCAAGTTGGGTGAAGCAGGGAGTTACTAGCGTGGGTAGAATAGTGGTCACCAGATTAATGTAGATTCTGTTTAGGCACCAGTGCTGAGCCAGGAGCTACTCAGCAAAAGCCTCAAAACACACCGAGGCTGGTCACCACCTGGCTGAGGCTGGTCGACTCTGATTGTTTTTTAAGAAATAGTGCAATGTGGGTGGGGCTGCTGCTCGCCAAGAAAGAGACTCTGGCATTGGGGGAGTTCGGTGAGGCAGGGTCCCAGCAGAGCTCACCAGTCCAGTTCAGATTTAGATTTGGCCATGGGCATATGGGGAAGGGCTCAACACAGGAAAGATGGTGCCCACCTGCTGGCTGCATGGGAAAGGACCCCACAGAAGGTAAATGGCAACTGTTCGTCAAGTCCTTGCTTGAAAGCCACACATCTCAGTATGCCTCCTCTATGCCTCTGATGCTCCCTGAGTCACCGTCCCTGTGTCGGAGCCCAGGGTGAGTGCCTGGGAGTGAGAGAGTCTGAGTACAGGCTATTTAAGAGAATGTCTATGTTTACTGCAGCCTTTCATCCCACCTGAATGGTCAGAATCCCCACTGTTTTTCACAGCCAGATGTTGTGGGGGCTCCTGTTCCCAGCACCAGTACTCCAGGCTGGGGAGTCCAGGTTGGGGCTGGGTCCCTCGCTCCTCCAGAGGGAACCTCTGTGGTGGAGTTATCCCGCCTGATACTCAACTGCCACACAGAGGTTTGGGGCCAGCCCATTTCACATCTCCACCCCTCTTACCAGTCTTGACGTGGCTTCTTCTTTATATTCTTAGTAATAAAACTTCTGTCCAGTCAGACTTCAGATGGTTCTCCAAGTTGACTGTTCTATGATTTAGTTGTAATTTTAATGTGTTCATGGGGAGAAGCATGCACAGTGTTTTCTCCACCATCTTGTATCTCCACTATAATTTTTCGGTTTTTTTAATTATTTTTTATTGTGAAATACACATTTTTTAGAATTAGTTTCAGCTGTGCAACACAGTACAATAGTTATACTCTTTACCCCTCAAAGTGAAAAACCTCCTCCCCCAATCTGCTGCTCCACCTCCCACCCCATATCATACATATCTACTAAAATTCTCTTCCCTCCACTCCCACACTTAACTCCACATTCTGTGACTATATAGATATATTCAATTATAGTTGACAAACACTATTATACAACATCAGCTTCAGGTGTACAGTGCAGTGATCAAGCCTCTACCACATGCATGATGCGGTCTCCCTAGCAAGACATGTGACCACCTGACACCCTACAAAATATTTAAACATTATTAATTATATTCCTCAAATGTTTTTCATGTCCCTGTGGCAATATTGTAGTTACGTATTTATGCTGTCTAACCCCTTCCCATTCTCCCTCATTCCCAGCTCCTCCCAACTAGCAGCCATCAGTTGTTCCTCTATATCTCTGAGACCACTTCTGTTTACTTTGCTCGTTCATTCAGTTTTTTAGATTACACATATAAGTGAAATCATATGGTATTTGTCTTTCTCCGACTGACTTATTTCACTTAACATAATAGTCTCTAGGTATATCGATATCTTCCCAAATGGTATGATTTCATTCTTCTTTATAGCAGAGTAATACTCCATTGTATAAATGTACCACAGTTTCTTAATCCAGTCATCTACCGATGGGCATTTCGGTTGTTTCCAAGTCTTGGCTATTGTGAATAGCACTGCAATAAACATAGGGGTACATATATTTTTTCAAATAAGCGTCTTGGGTTTCTCTGGATAGATACCCAAGAGTGGAATTGCTGGATCATACGGTAGTTCCATTTCCAGTTTTTTGAGATATCTCCCTACTGATTTCCTTCCATAATGGCGGCACCAATCTGCAGTCCCAACAACAGTGCACCAGGGTTCCCTTTTCTCCACAGCCTCGCCAGCACTTGTTGTTTGTTGATTTATTGATCATAGTCATTCTGAAAGGAGTGAGGTGGGATCTCATTGTGGTTTTTATTTTCATTTGTCTAATGATTAGTGAGGTTGAACATTTTTTCATATGCCTGTTGGCCATCTAAAAGTCCTACATTTATCAAAATCCATAGAATGTACAACAAAAAGAGTGAACCCTAATGTAAGTTATGGACTTTAGGATAATAATGTCTCAATATTGGCTCATCCATTGTAACAATGAACCATACTAGTGCAAGATGTTAATAATATGGGAAACTGTGTGGGTGAGAGGAGGGGTTGAGAAGGAGGTATAGGAACACTGTAGAATTCTAGTCAATTTTTCTGTAAACTTAAGACTGTTTTAATACACAAACACTATTAATTGTGAAAAGTTCCTACTGAAATATCAGACAACCCTGTTATTCTGAAGTTCTGCTTTTGTGATTCATATTGCAAGTGATATATCCCTTACATAAGGAAAATCCTCATCATATATTTTAATTTATGTTTATAAATGTCTCAACAACCAAACTGTACATGCATTCTACTAAAATATTCTGAGTATGCAAAGGTCACTTCTCCAATTCTGCTGAATTGTTTGAGGTGATGTGTTAGTACAACTTGGGTAGAAATTCCTCACCCTTTTTCTCTAGCCTTTGATGAAGCAGCAGAGGCAATCTCAGGCTTTTCTGGAGGGTATGTAATCAAAGGCACACATGGCCTGAGGGAGTGGAGCTTTTTAAAGGGCAGGAGCTTTCTAAGATGCAGCACTTGAGCTTTAATCAAACAGCCGCAAGTGAATGTGCTGTTTTTTCATTCTCCAGGGCTGAGTGGGTTTTGGTGTTGAAATTACTTTGGCACTGTGAGCAGCTGGGGAATTGGTATGTCAGGCTTTGTCTGTTGACCTAAATAAAGGAAAAAGAGTGATCATAAAGAAATTCTTTGGTGGGTTAGTTTTGTTCTGGGTCACTTCAAGTCCCAGATGTATCCCAACAGCTTGAAGCTGTGAGTGACAAATCCTTTTTTCCACACTCCTACCTCTCTCATACAAAGGGTGGTGAAATAAGGGTTTCCTAATTTGACACCCCTCTGTGTTTTGAAATTGTGTGTATAATAAATAATCTGTGAGGGGTAATGAAAAATCCTCAGTAATGTAAAGGTGTTATAGAAAGGAGAGATTTTATTGTTTTTCTACTCAACCCTCAAAGGCAAAATGAAGGCAGCAGTACCTGGGATAACTGGATACTGTCATTAAAAGAAATTGCTCCTGATTTTTGGTATATGTTTTATCTGTATTTTCCTTACTTTTGAGATAAGCCATGTGGACAAGCTAATTAACAGATGCACTGTTAGATTATAACAGATAACCAACCCACGGAAGTACAGGTAAATGCCGTGGAGTAGCTAAATCAGGATGCAGGCAGGGTGAGTCCAATATTCAGTTTGACTTAGCAATCATGAATTAAGCACATACTAGGACCTCACCTTTGGAGATGGTGACTTTGCTACCTGACCAGACCCCAGCTTTTTGAGGAAGAGTTAGACAGGGCTCAGGAATGACTGGCGACAGCCCTGCAGAAGCTGGAGGAAGCAGAAAAGGCTGCTGATGAGAGCAAGAGAGGAACGAAGTTGATAGAAAACTGGGCCATGAAAGATGAGAAGATGGAGTTCCATGAGTTGCAGCTCAAAGAGGCCAAGCACATTGCAGAGGCCGACTGCAAACACAAAGAGGTAGCTTGTAAGTTGGTCATCCTGGACAAGCTGGAGAGGGCCGAGGAGCATGCTGAGGTGTCTGAACTAAAATGTGGTGACATGGAAGAAAAACTCAAGAATGTCACTAACAACCTGAAGTTGCTATAGGCTGACTCTGAAAAGTATTCTGAACAGAAATATAAATATGAAGAAGAAATTAAACTTTTTTCTGACAAACAAAAAGTAGCTGAGACTCATACTGAATTTGCAGAGAGAATGGTTACAAAACTGAAAAAGACAACTGATGACCTGGAAGAGAATCTTGCCTAGGCCGAAGAAAAGAATGTGGGCTTACATCAGATACTGGATCAGACACAAAATGAACTTAACTGTATATAACCAAAACAGAAGAGTCTTGTTCCAACAGAAGCTCTAGACCTCAATGTCTTCCTCTTCCCTTTTAAGAATATTCTTTTGTTACTGCATCTGCACTTTTCTGGAAATGTCAAGCAAATTATGAATGTGTGACCAAATATTTTGTACCAGAGAAGCTTTGACCACCAGTTAAATTTAATTACTTCCCTTTTTTTCAAATGGTACCAGCTTTTTCAGCTTTATCTTTATCCTTAAATTGCATTTATATCTAAGGTAGGCAAGCTGTTTCCTATTGAACATAGTCTCTTAAGACTTGTTTCCTGGAAGATTAGACAACTCCACACTTTCAAAACATGAACTCTAATATCTAGTCACTGGTTAATTTAAAAGGTTGAAGAATAGAACCTCTGATCCACCGTTGGACACACAGGAAGCCAGGGATCATCACATTAAAATGGGTGGGGATTTTCCATCCAGAGCAAAAAGGAGGGAGCTATTGTGGAAAGTCATAAACCACAGATAGATTAACCTAATCATTCTGGCTCTTTTTCACACTCTGCCATGCAGAACAAACATCTTCTGAGCAGTAATCATGAAAGTGCTTGGGAAATCATCATAATACTCTGATATGAGGCCATCCACTCAGCAGGAGTGAATATGGTAGAATTTAGTCCTGTTCATGGGAGCTATATCAGAAAGATTGCTCACCATCAATAGTTGAAAAAGAACATTTTTCTGTTAATAAATATTGGGCAGAAGGGGCCTCTTTGGCAGCAGAGATAAAGTAACTGGCTTAACTTTATTTCCCCTGTACAGTAAGTCCCCCACTTACCAACATTCGAGTTGCAAACTTTCACAGGTATGAGCGGACCTTGCATTATGAACATTCCTAGATGTGAACAAATCATGAATGTCTGCTGGACATTGTCACAGTTGTGCTGCTGTGTGCCGACTGTACAGTGTGATAGTGTACAGTAGTACAGTGCTCAACCAGAGCCCAGGATGTCTGGAAGCAAGAGGAAAAGCAGTAGTGATGTGGAGAGGACTGCTAAGAAGTGCAAAGCAATAACCATGGAAACAAAAGTGAAAATAATTGAGAGATTAGACTGAGGCAAAAAGACGGTAGACGTTGCTTGGTCTTATAACATGAGTCATTCAGCCATTGGTTTTAAGTTGTATATTTGTGTGAAAAGTGTATAAGACTCACTTTGTCAGATTTTTTAATGAATCCGACTTATGAACGTTCTCCCGGAATGGAACTCGTTCGTAAGACGGGGACTTACTGTACTTTAGGGAATAGTAAATTGAAGATTTACATATCTAGGACTTTAATTACTTCTTTAGGACCAAGTTAATAAAAGATCAGGAAACTCCTGATTAAACTTGATATGGAGTATTATGTAGAGAGTGCTCCACATTTTGGTCTTGTTATATTCTTTCTTGTTTTCTCAGTTAACATCTCAGAGCTGAAACATTCTATATTCTCCAGCAGTATGGGGGCTAGGTTACAAATCTGAATAAAAATCACACTGCTTCTCACTTATGCAACTCCTCTGCCCTCACTCAAATTTATTATGGATCACACAACCCAGGAGATACACTAGCAAATTGTTCAGTTGAATAGAATCCACACTTTTCATTTAAATTCTGGCAAGTGTATCATATGTAATAGTGTCACTTTTTCTACATTTTGGTCAAATAAATTTTTACATTAAACTAAAAAAGTTTAATCCAACTTCTTATTAGTATTGTGTATATAATTATTTATGTAAATGATGCAGTGTAACACAATGTAAGCAGTTTTAGAAGTTACTCCTAGTATTTGGGAATTTTTGGCATTCTTTGCTTTAAAGAGGACCACATTTCAGTTCATAACCATATCAGTCTTGGGTATCATTTGGGTCTTTTATTCCTCTATTATTGCCAACACTAGAATTAACTTTAAGAAGGGGATTCACTTAAGGCATTTAGACTCTCAAGACAAGGTGGAAATGGTTATGTCCTCACATAATTAATTAGAAAAAAATGTCTTTTCCTTTCAAATTAATAAAGGCATGTTATCATACACACACACATTGTTGGTATGAATCCAATTTCTTATTAAATTGAGATGTGTCATTTTCTCTTTCAACCTTGAATATTTAAATACAGTTCCAGCAGGAGCCATGGAAATTCAGTGAGATCTTGGAAAGAATTAGTGATTGTTCTGATTGGCTGCTGTAGACATCCTGTAACAAATTTCAACTTTAATCATTGTGAAATTAAATAAAAAGCCAAAGTCATAATAAAGCTTTCTTACCCAGCTTGCCAAGGAAGCTCACAAGATGACTGCAACCCTAAAAGTAATCTATTGTATTTCATAGTACAATGCAAAGGATGGAGGCAGTGGAAACTGCATCGTGCTATGAGTATAGAGATGAACAGGGAACTACAAACTCTATTTCTGAGTGTCTTTTGGTTTGGTTTCCTTATCTTCAAAATACAGTATTGGGTTAGCAGATATCTGTATGTACTTAAAACTTCCAAGATATATGTAAAATGGAACTTCTTCCAAGTACATGAACTTGCAATCTACTTATTCAAGTGACATTCTCTTATTCTTTCTGTTAATATCTAATAATAACACTACCACTGATAATTCCTTAGGAAATGAGCAGCATTATTTGGAATTGAGTATTTTTTTCCTTTCAGTAAAACCTCCTTTCTCTGTGAACTTTGGGAACCATATTTGGCTATCTCAGAGACTGATTTATCATCAGCATCATTGGGAAATATTGCTTTACTAAAGGAAATGGGTAAAAATGAGAGAAGCAGAGGACATCCAGGAAGAAAGGTTCAGAGAGTGTACTGATTTTGCCCAGAGTTAGAGATGGAAAAATCCTCGATGGTGTTAGAGAACCTCACAGTGTTGTATTCTGCTTATGGTATTGGCCATTGTTAGAATCCAATTTTTTCCATTATATAGGCTCCCAGCATTTTGCATCAGTCAGTGGGAGCAGCTAATGGCTATTTATACAATTGTGTTTCTAGAGACAGTTTTGACCTACTTTTTAGGACAACAGAATGACCATTTATTTTTTGTTATCAGCTGGTGATTCTACAAATATTTTACATTTGCTATTTCCATTGAATTTTCCTGATCACTCTGCTAGGTAGTTAATATTGTCCCTAGTTTATAGATGAGGAGAATGATATTATGGAATTGTGCTGACATTTTTTCACCTGTTTTCAAATTTGTATTCCTTTCAGCCTTTCTCCTTCTAAAAATTTGACTTCATTCCAAATGCAATCCTCTCTCTGATCTTTTGTATTTGGCATCTAAATACCCAGTGTTTGACTCTACTCACCAAAGGTATTTGGGCTTGATTCACCTCTGGCATTTCCAGTTACAGATGCTTTGGGTAAGCTACCATGTCTCTGGTGATAGCCTCTTAGTAACAAACAATTCACATGAGACAGTAGGCTAAAACCCTAGCTGGGTGCTTCCATGGCCTCCATATATGCCCTTTCTATGCCTCTACTAGAGAATTAATAACCTCCTATCCATGCTAACCTAGCACCCTTCAAATGAAATTCAGGCAAGTTTCTTGTAAAGACCTTTTCATGGACTTGTCCAAGATCTCACAACTATATAGGCAACAGAGCCAGAATTCAAATCCAGATTTATCTGACACACAAACTGTTGTTCTCCTCATTCTGTCATACAGTCCAACTGAAAATAAGAAATGCTACAACAACCTACTTATTGAGAATGCCTATCACTGTGACTTGCTTACTTGTCTATGACCATATAGTCTCCTAGATCCTTTTAATATGGTCTAACTGGCACCAGCATGTGTGAAATTTTAGCCTCTTCCTGAGAAGAGGTGAACATTCTCTTGCCAGTTGAAACTTTGTTTTCAGAATGTCTTACATCTGGCACCATCACAAATTCACTGTGCTGGAGAGCAGGGAAATGATAGGTATGTCCTGGGCTCTGTACTGCATGCTTTTTATGTATTAACCCATTTAATCCCTTATATTAGCTCCAACGTAGTTACTATTATATACTTTATTTTACATGTAGAAAAAACTGAGGTATGAGTTCTGCCAATTACATTAGTGAACTTGGATTGTGCACTTACATTGGCAGCACTGCACAAGCAGCTTGGTAAGGTTTCATAACCTTGGTATATCAGTGTCTCACAGCTGTGTTCTTGTCAATGTATGGCGGTGTCTTGCTGAGTGGCATTCATTATTGTTGTTGCATGTTTTTGTGTGTGTCACAAGAATTTATTAGCTTGAATTAGAGCAGTGAACAAATATTAAATTTTTGTTAAACTTGGCAAGAGTGGAAGTGAAATCAGGGACATGTTAGTCCAAGTTTATGGGGATAATGCCATGAAGAAAATGCAGTATACAAATGGGTTAAATGTTTTTCTGAGGGGAAAGAACATGTCACTGATGAAGAGAGGTCAGGGCAGCAGGTAAAGAGAAGAACTGATAAAAACATTGCTAAAATTCATCAAATTGTGCATCAAAGTCATTGGCTGACTGTGAGAACCATAGCAGACCAAGTCAATATTGATAGAGAAACACTTAGGAAAATCTTAACTGAAAGTCTTGGCATGAGAAACATGTGTGCAAAAATGGCCCTGAAGGAGCTCACCAATAAACAAATGCAAAGAAGAGTCGAAGTTTGCCAAGGCCTTTTGGAGAGGCAAGACAATGTTTTGGGCTGTGCTATCACTGGCGATGACATACGGGTGTAGCAATATGGCCCTGAAACCAAGCATCAAAGTGCACAATGGAAGTCAGCCAATTCTCCACGAACAAAATATTTCATCAGTCCAAATAAAGAGTAAAAATGATGTTGCTAACCTTTGATATCAAAGGGATTATTCATTATGAATTTGTACCAGCTGGACAAACACTTAACCAAGTTTACTATTTGGAAGTGCTAAAAAGACTGCATGAAAAAGTTAGATGAAAATGACCTGAACTTTTTGCCAACAATTCATGGCTCTTGCATCACGACAATGCACCAACTCACATGGTGCTGACTGTAAGGGAGTTTTTAGCTAGTAAACAAATAACTGTATTGGAACACCCTTTGTACTCACCTGATCTGGCCCCCAATGACTTCTTTCTTTACCAGAAGATAAAGGAAATATTGAAAGGAAGACATTTGATGACATCCAGAACATCCAGTGTAATATGATGACAGCTCTAATGGCCATTTCAGGAAAAGAGTTCCAAAATTGCTTTGAAGGGTGAACTAGGTGCTGGCACCAGTGTATACCTTCCCAAGGGGAGTACTTCAAAGGTGACAGTAGTGATATTCAGCAATGGGGTATATAGCACTTTTTCTATGATGAGTTTATGAACATAATTGTCAGACCTCTTATACAGTGGTCAAGTAACTTGGCCAAAGACAAGATATTAACTGCTTATCAGATTTATGTGCTCCCCCACATTATCCAGGCCTTTTGTAGTTCGGCCAGACAATGCAGTTAATTTGGTCTATGGGCTGTAAATAGAAGTTATGTCTGCCATCTCTGTACTGAATCAGTTAAGATCTAGCATGTAACTCTCCAGCTCTCTTTTCCTCTGCCTGAATGATCTGGAAGGATCCAGCTAAAAAACAGTAGCGCCTCTGTTAGCCTAGATGTCTGAGTGATTATGTAGAGTAGAACCTCCCATGTTGGATTTGTAGCTTCAGTGAGAAATAAGCCTATTTTTCATCAAATCACTAAGATTTGGGGGTTAATTTGTTACCACAGCATCACCAAAGCTGTCTTGCCTAATACAGTGGCAGATCCAGGATTTGAGCCCAGGGCTGTCTGCCTCCAGAATCTACACATTGTTGTATTTTCAGGGTAAAATCTGAGCCTCCATTCTCAACTAGATAAGTCTGATAGCTTGCTTAGAAAGGACTGTGTGATGGCTGAAACTTGAGGCCTTTAGAACTGTGGCAAGTCCATTCCCTCCTGAGGAGTAACTGCTGATATAAAACAACTACTAAGGCTGGAGATTGTTCCAATGCGTTATCCACCCCTATCCCATTATAAGATGTTATAGGGAAAATG
>NW_017732009.1:306190-311426 GCF_001890085.2 Hipposideros armiger | reverse complement strand
TTTTTTGAGATACCTCCATACTGATTTCCATAATGGCTGCACCAATCTGCAGTCCCACCAACAGTGCACCAGGGTTCCCTTTTCTCCACAGCCTTGCCAGCACTTGTTTGTTGATTTATTGATGTTAGCCATTCTGACCAGAGTGAGGTGGTATCTCATTGAGGTTTTTATTTGCATTTCTCTAATGATTAGTGAGGTTGAACAATTTTTTCATATGTCTGTTGGCCATATGTATGTCCTCTTTAAAGAAATTTCTCTTCATATTCTCGGCCCATTTTTTAATTGAGTTGTTTGGGGTTTTTTTGGTGTTGAGTTGAATGAGTGTTTTATAAATTTCGGACATTAACTCCTTATCAGATATATCATTGAGAAATATTTTCTCTTGTTCAGTAGGCCTTCTTTTTGTTTTATTGATTGTTTCCTTTGCTGTGAAAAAACTTTTAAGTTTGATGTAATCCCATGTGTTTATTTTTTCTTTTACTACCCTTGCCCGAGGGGATATATCAATAAAAATATTACTGAGGGTAATGGCTGCAAATTTACTCCTTATGTTTTCTTCTAGGAGTTTCATGGTTTCAGGTCTTACACTTAAGTCTTTAATCCATTTTGAATTTGTTCTCCTGTATGGTGTAAGGAGGTGGTCCAGTTTCATTTTATTGTATGTGTCAGTCCAGTTTTCCCAGCACCATTTATTAAATAGACAGTCTTCATCCCAATGAAAATTCTTGCTTCTGATGTCATAGATTAAATGACATATATGGATGGATTTATTTCTGGGCTCTCTATTCAGTTCCATTGATATATGTGTCTGTTTTTATGTCAGTACCATTACTGTACGCTTGTAGTATGATTTGATTTCGGGTAGCATGATACCTCTGACTTTGTTCTAATTTATCAGAGTTGACATGGCTATTCGGGGTCTTTTATTATTTCATATAAATTTTAGGATTATATTTTCTATTTCTGTGAAAAATGTCCTTGGTAGTTTGATAGGAATTGCATTGAATCTATATATTGCCTTAGGCAGTATGGACATTTTAACTATATTAATTCTTCCTATCCATGAGCATGGTATGTGTTTCCATTTATTTGTATCTTCTTTCATTTGTCGCTTCAGTGTCTCATAATTTTCTGAGTACAGGTCTTTTCTTCTTTGGTTAAATTTATTCCTAAGTACTTTATCCTTGTTGAAGCAACTGTAAATGGGACTGTTTTCTTAATTTCTCCTTCTGATATTTTGTTATTGGTGTATGTAAATGCAATTGATTTCTGAATATTGATTTTGTATCTTGCTACCTTACTGAATTCATTTATCAACTCGAATAGTTTTTTGGTGGAGTCTTTGGGATTCACTATAGTATCATGTCATCTGCATATAATGACAATTTTATTCCCAACTTACCAATCTAGATGCCTTTTATTTCTTTTCTTATCTGATTGCTGTGGCTACAACTTCCACAACTATGTTGAATAAAAGTAGAGAAAGTGGACAACCTTGTCTTGTTCCTGATATTAAGGGGAGTGGTTTTAGCTCTTCTCCATTGAGTATGATGTTAGCTGTGGGTTTATCATATGTGGCCTTTATTATGTTGAGATATGATCCCTCTATTTCCACTTTGCTAAGAGTTTTTATCATAAATGGCTGCTATATTTTGTCAAATGCTTTTTCTGCATTTATTGATATGACCATATGATTTTTTTTTAAGAGTTCACCATATTCAGTTTATTTTCAAGGGTGTGTATTAATGTAAGCTCCTGTCCCTGTTCTTANAAAAAAAAAAACAATTTAAAGAAAATTTTAGAATTTAACCCTCATTTGGGCACAACTGATCTCACAGATTCATTGCACACAAATTTTCAAATATCTAACAGTTACCTTAAGTATCATGACTCATTGCCTCGGTATCTTCCCCCTCTACCATAACCAGTGATGTTTGTGTTTCATTCTGAATAAATAATAAGCATGCTTACATGTTATTTTCAATATAAATAAATAAATGTCATACATGCATCTAGTAGACGCATTGCACCCGAACTCATAACTTTTGCATTGTGCCCGATGGAGGGTTAATAAGTATTAGGTTTAGAGGATTTCCTGTGATGTTCTTGGAGTTAAAAGGTGATGGCCATTATAAATATGGGAATTTTATTTGATTATGGAAACAGAGCTATCATTTAGCCTTCTATGGTGGAAAGATTTTTGGACAGTCTCTCCTCCCTTGCATCTTTTGTATATAAAGATCTATTGGAACCCCATGAAAGCTCATGTCATCAAAACAACCCAAGTGAAATGCATTTTTCTCAAGGTCCAGCTACCAACCTGGTATAAGTATATAAAAGCTTTCTACTTAGCATCTCTCATCCTCTCACTGTATCATCTGCAAAGTCTTATGCAAATGTATTCACGAATATTTATTACTGTGGTTACCTTCCTTTATTATAGCAAGGATTCTTAACTGATAAATGATATCTGACTCCTTTAAGACATGATAAAAGAAAGGGTAAGTTTAAGTATGGATTTAAAACTTTTGACTTTCAATGAGGGTATGTTTATGAACCTACAAACTTTAGTCTAAGTCAAGTTAGATGACCAAACAAATGAAAATTTGAATCAGTATGAGAACAATTCTTATCCCTTCTTCAGTCACTAACCAGCTGTATGACTTAGGCAGTCTTTCTGTGTTTAATTTTTATCATTTGAAACATAAGCGGGTTGGAGGAAAAGGATCTCTAGGATCACTTTCGATTCTCACAAACACTAGTAGATTATCATGTTTTATAATTGTCTTTGTACATACTTGTGAAGATTTGATACATTCAGTTTTAAAACTGAACTTGTTAATTGAAAACCAATTACTAATCATTATTTAAACCCACTCTTCTGTTTTTCAAATTCTTTGATGTGTGTTGTCCTGGCTTTTGTTAAGACTTTTTTTTCCTAGAGACATTTTTTTTTATCTTAAAATCATCTAATCAGTAATGGCATGATACACCCAGATTTATGGCAGAAAATGCACAGATTTTTAAAAAAGGAAAAAACAAGATAGGAAAAAAAAGTTTAATATAACCACAGTTGAAACAGGCACTATTAATAGTTTTTATTTTGATTGGGTCTGCTCTAGAACTTCATAGCTCAATATTTCTGTTAAATCACATCCTCCCAGTGTTCAGTGCAAGAAGTAGAACAGAAAGAAAGGAAAAGATGAATGAAGGGTTGGGACTTGTGTAAAAATAACAGGATTTGGAAATAAACATAAAAAGAACTAAAAGGCAATTTCTGGCCTCTGTTGAGAAGTCTGCCCTTGGCTCACACACACCCCCCCCCCAGTCACTGTCTAGTTAAAAAATGGCATTATATTTTTACTCGGCCTAAGGTCACAAAAAGGTCTTAAGTTATAATCTGACATGGAACAACTGAAATGAGATGTATGCATATGTTTTCTTTTTCACTAGACTTTAAAGATAATGAAAACTTCACTCTTCCTCTGACAACTTTTGGGGGCTCTCAAAATTTTTCACATATTGATGTGCTATTATATATAGTTTTCAACATAATATCATGGTTAACTGAGCGAAAAAAGTTAGGGCTTCTCATGACTTGCTGTTTTTTCTAGGAAAATAGGGCAGTATTTTCTGGCTAAAAAGTAATCCATCAATCTTTCAATCACAATTATTGTTCATGGTAAGTCTTGAATCCAGTTTTGATTTATTACTAAAGCCAAGGACTGCCAAAGCATCCCAATATCTCTTGTGATACATCAATATTTTCCCAAGGTATTCATTATGAAAACAATTCATAAGAATTATGTGATTTATAAGACATAACCAAATATTGCCCTTTTGAAGTTCTTATCTAGGTATGACCTTAAAAACTCAAGTAATTAGGGCCGGCCGAGTGACGTGATGGTTAAGAACTGGCTTGGGACGCCAGAGGGCCCCAGTTCGGATCCCACATATGAGGGCCAGTGACACTGCCCTTCACAGCTAAGTTGCTGAACAACAGCTCAACCTGGAGCTGGGCTACCGTGAGTCGCCGGCGATGGCGTAGACTGCAGCCCCTGTGGCAGTGGGTTACCATGGGCTACCATATGTAACCAGCAGCCACAGTGAGCGGCCATCTGGAAGCCAGCGACTGATCTGCCTTGCCCTGGAAGAGCGCAATGATGGTGCCAACTTGGGCCAGTGAAGCAACGTCCTCCACAACTAGACTGAAGAACAAAACGACAGCAACTNTTTTTTTTAGCTGAGCCATCCTGCCACCTGTTGGCAGCTCAGCGGCAGCTCAGCTCGGGCTGGGTATCGAAGCGCTGTTGCTCAGAGCTCACACTCTTGAGCCAGCTCTTAATCAACTGAGCCACTCGGCCGGCCCACTTTTATATTGTAAATACATTTGGACTCCTTTACATTTATATATATATATATATATATAATATATATATATATATATTATATATATATATATACACACATATATAATATATATATATATATACACACATATATATATAATATTTGTTGCATTATGGAAAAGATTACTCTTAACAACTTTAGGAAGTCTCTACTTTATGTATTTTGCTAGTTCCTCTCCGCTAATTCTGAATTAATATATTAATTATTGTAGAGGGTGTTGCTCGTTAAAAGAAAGTAATGTATATGGTAGTGAAAGGCATTTTTGTACATTTCTAAGCTGGGTTTGGGCATTGCTGAGGCTCTGTTGATTGTTTAGAACCTCTCCTAATTCTAACTCATTAAGAGAAAGCATTATTTCATGTGAAACTAAGATGTGCATTTGCATAATTTCCAGATCTGTGTTTGCTATTCACCCAATTATATCTTGGTTTGATTACAAAGTTATTAAACTATTTCCAGGAAGTTTTTGAGAGCTGTGTGTATGATGTGTAGCTCAGTTTTATTCTGAAGAAATTCAGTTATACTGACCGTTAAAACAATACAATCCAAAATGGAAGTTTCCATAGTTGTTTGACAAAACAATCTTGTTTTATTCCTCACTAGTGAATTAATAATTTCCTGGTCAGCTAATTGAATTGCACTATGTAGGGATAGTAGTAAAATATGAGACCCAGTTCTTTCTCTTGGAGAATATTCAATTGAATAATACTGTATGTCAACTATAATTATATATACATATAACCTCGGGACATGGAGTAGAGTGCGGGAACGGATTCAATGGAATTGTAATAGATAAGCATGATATCGGGGGTGGGAGGGCAGTGGA
>NW_017732009.1:302333-303630 GCF_001890085.2 Hipposideros armiger | reverse complement strand
CGTCCTCCACAACTAGACTGAAGAACAAAACGACAGCAACTTGTCTGTTCCCCTTCCCCCAATTCCCCAGCATTGTTCCCATCCCCCCAATTCCCCAATAAAAATCTTAAAAAAAATTATAAAAACTCAGGTAATTAATTTCTTTATCAAACGTGATTGATTATCCAGTATATGCCAAGAATTATGTTAATTGCATCCACCTCAAACTTTCCACTTCCTGAAATGGACATATACACTTAAGGCTAAATGTGTTCATTTTTTATTCTTCTCAAAACACTTCATTTCTCCATTTCACTCCATGATTCACAATTTGGGCTTCTCCATCTACCCCCAGTCCTGGCAATAGGCCAAAGAAGTATTTCATCCATAGAAATATTTTAAGCATGGACCTTTAGCTGAGATCCCAGCTGTTCCGTACATTATCAGTACTGAGTGAATCTGAAATCTTGCTACACATACACAGGAAGATTTCATAACTATTATTATTATTATTATTAGTTTCAGGTGTACAAAACATTGTACTACTTATACATTTCACCCCTCACAAATGATAACCCCTCTGCCCGAAGATATTGCCCTCTGACATCGTATGTATCTATTACAATTCCATTGACTCTATTCCTTATACTATACTCCATATCCTGTGAATATATATAAATATAAATATAAATATATATATATATAAAATTATACTTGACATACAATATTATTCAGCTTCAGCTTCAGTTGTACAGTGCAGTGGTCAAGCATCTACACTGTCCATGAAATGGCCTCCCTAATAAGATACGTGCCCATCTGTCACCCTACAAAATATTTACAACATTATTAATTATCTTCCCTAAACTGTCTTTCATATCCCTGTGGCAATATTGTAGTCACCAATTTATGCTTTCTAATCCCTTCCTTTTCTCCCTCATACCCACCCCCTCCCATATAGCAACCATCAGTTTTTCCTCTATATCTCTGAGACTATTTCTGTTTATTTTGCTCATTATTTAGATCTTCAGATTCCACATATAAGTGAGATAATATGGTATTTGTCTTTCTCCAACTGACTTATTTCACTTAGCATACTATTCTCCAGGTCCATCCATATCATTGCAAGTGGTATGATTTCATTCTTCTTTATAACTGAGTAAAACTCCGTTGTATGAATGTACCACGGTATTTTAATCAAGTCATCTACCAATGGGCATTTTGGTTGTTTCCAAGTCTTGGCTATTGTAAATAGTGCTTCAATAAACATGGGGGTGTATATATTTTCTTGAATTAGTGTCTTGGGTTTCTCTGGATAGAT
>NW_017732009.1:273566-292859 GCF_001890085.2 Hipposideros armiger | reverse complement strand
CGCCTCGCCGCCCAACTCCCGAACCCGCCGGGTCAGCCCACCTCTAAGTAGTCCGCGTGGGAGTCCCTTTGCTGCTCAGCGTGTCCCGCAGAGTTGTGTTTTCGCTGCCGTGGTTTGCGCGAGCTAATTCAGTGACTTCCTTACCGCGGCCATTTTCTTCCCACCATATGATTTTTATTTTTCATTTTTTTGATGTGGTGTATCACATTAATTGATTTGTGGATATTGAACCAGCCTTGCATACCATGGATGAACCCCACTTGATCGTAGTGTATGATCTTCTTAATGTATTGCTGAATTCTGTTTGTTAATATTTTTTTGAGGATTTTTGCATCTGTGTTCATCAGTAATATCAGCCTGTAGTTTTCTTTCTTTGTAATGTCTTTGTCTGATTTTGGAATCAGGGTGATAGTGGCTCCATAGAAAGAGTTTAGGAGCCTTCCCTCCTTCTGGTATTTTTGGAGTAGTTTGAGTAGAATAGGTGATAATTCTTATTTGAATGTTTGGTAAAATTCACTTGTGAAGTCATCTGGTCCAGGGCTTTTGTTTTTGGGGAGCTTGTTGATTCCTGTTTCAATTTCCTTAGAAGTTATCAGTCTATTCACATTTCTGCTTCTTCTTGAGTTAGCCTTGGAATGTTGTGTGCTTCTAGAAAATTGTCCATTTCTTTCAGATTCTCAAGTTAGTTAACATATAGTTGCTCATAGTATTTTGTTCAAATTTTTGTATTTCTGTGGCGTCTGCTGTCCTTTCTCTTCTTTCATTCCTGATTTTATTAATTTGAGTCCCCCCTCTTTTTTTTAATGAGTCTCCCAGAGGGTTGTCAATTTTGTTTATCTTCTCAAAAAACCAGCTCTTGGTTTCATTGATCTTGTGTATTGCTTTTCTGGTCTCTATTTCATTTATGTCTGCTCTGGTCTTTATTATCTCCTTCCTTGTGCTCCCTTTGGGCTTATTTTGCTGTTCTTTTTCCAGCTCCCTGAGGTGTAAGGATAACCTGTTTAGTTGAAATTTTTCTTGTTTCTTTAGGTTTGCCTGCACTGCTATGAACTTTCCTCTTAGGACTGCTTTTGCTGTATCCCAAAGATTTTGGGTCATTTTGTTTTCATTTTCATTTGTCTAGAGGTATCTTTTGATTTCTTTCTTGATGTCATTTGTTACCCACTCGCTATATAGTAACATATTATTCAGCCTCCTTGTATTTCTGTGTTTTCCAATTTTTTTCTTTATAGTTGATTTCTAATTTCATAGCACTGTGGTCAGAGAACATACTTGACATGATTTCAATCTTCTTAAATTTATTGAGACTTGTTTTGTGGCCTAACATGTGGTCTATCTTGGAAAATGTTCCATGGGCACTTGAGAAGAATGTATATGCAGTAGCTTTAAGATGAAATGCTCTGAAAATATAAATTAAATCCAGCTAGTTTAATGTATAATTTAAGGCTGCTCTTTTCACATTGATTTTCTGGCTGGAGGATCTGTACATTGGTGACAACGGGGTTTGAAGTTTCCTACTATGATAGTGTTACTGTTAATCTCTGTCTTTATGTCTGTCAATATCTGTTTTATATATTTAGGAGCTCCTATGTTAGGTGCATAGATGTTTGCTAGGGTTATGTCCTCTTGTTGGATAGATCTCTTTATTATTATGTAGTGCCCTTCTTTGTCCTTTATTATATTCTTCAATTTAAAGTCTATTTTGTCTGATATAAGTATTGCTACTCCAGCTTTTTTCTCATTTCTATTTGCACGAAATATTTTACCCCATCCCTTTACTTTCAGCCTGTATGTGTCTTTTGATCTGAGGTGAGTCTCCTGTATACAGCATATGCAAGGGTCTTGCTTTCTTATCCATTCAGCTACCCTATGTCTATTTATTGGAGCATTTAATCCATTTACATTTAACGTGGTCATTAATAGGTACATAGTTTTTGCCACTTTGTTACTTGTATTTCTGGTCCTCATTAGTTAGATTGTTTTCATCTTTCTTCTGCTTAAAGAAGCTCCTTTAACATTTCCTGTAGTGGTGGCTTGGTGGTAATGAATTTCTTTAGCTTATTCTTTTCTGGGAAGCTCTTTATCTCTCCTTCAATTTTAAATGATAGCCTTGCTGGATAAAGCAATCTACGTTATAGGCATTTGTTTTTCATCACTTTGAATATCTCCTGCCACTCCCTTCAGGCCTGCAGAGTTTCTGTAGAAAAGTCAGCTGATATTCTTATGGGGGTGTCCTTGTAAGTATCTCGTTGCCTGTCTCTTGCTGCTCTTAAGATTCAGTCTTTGTCTTTAACCCTTGCCATTTTAACTACAATGTGTGTTGGTGTAGGATAGATTTGATTCATCTTGTTTGGAACTCTCTGCACTTCCTGGGCTTGTATGTTAATTTCCTTTACCAGGTTAGGAAAGTTTTCAGTCATTATTACTTCAAAAATGTTCTCAATCCCTTGCGCCCTCTCTTCTCCTTCTGGTATTCCTATGATGAGAATGTTGTTGTGCTTGATGTTATCGCCCAGCTCTCTTAAACTACTTTCAATGCTTTCTAGTCTTCTTTGTCTTTGTTGTTCCATTTGGGTGATCTCTGCTATCTTGTTTTCTAAGTCGCTGATTCGATCCTCTGCTTCATCTGACCTGCTGGCAATTCCTTCAAGTGTGTTTTTTATTTCAGTAATTGTATTCTTTTGTTCTAACTGGTTGTTTTTCATGATTTCTCGATCCTTCTTTATGTTCTCACTAAGGTCCTTAAACATTCTTATCATTAGTGTTCTAAATTCTGCCTCTGATAAGTTGGTTGCCTCTATTTCATCTAGTTCCACTGATTCTGGAGTTTTCTTCTGTTCTTTCATTTGGAATGTGTGTATTTATTTCCCCATTCTAGCTGAGTCTTTGTGCTTGCTTTGATGTTTTAGATCTCTCAGTCTTTGCTGGGTGGACTTATGTGGTATGTGTCCTTTATATTTGAATTTCTCAGTCTCCCTATTCTCCTGTGCATGTGTTCCAGAGATGTTTCTTGTGTTGTGTGTCTTCTCCTGTTGAAGTTGAGCTTTGATTGCTTTTGGCTCCCAGGCTGCCTAGCTGTGAGGATTGGCTATGTCCACAGTGTGTGAGCTGCTGTGTGAGCATTGACCCCTCAGATAAGGTTTGGCCCCTATGGGTTCTTGTGCCTGTAGCGAATTCCCTTTGGGTATAACTCTTTGTAGGTCGAACTTGGTAATGCTCTGCTGTGGTCTTGAGTTGGCATCAACGTGTGATGCTTCTTGTGTCTCTTTTGCTGGGCCTTGATGCAGAATGATTTTAGAACTAAGCAGATCAACCAGCGCAACAACAACAACCACCAAAAGAAACCAAATACTTTCATATGTAAAAACAACCAACAACCAACACTCAACATGCACAGAAGTATGAAAAAAAGAAAAAAGAAAGAAAGAAAGAAAGAATCACAAAAATATAACATAAAAAATTGCAGAAAAATGGAAAGAAGGAGGAAATTTAGACTAGGAAAAAGAAAAAACAAAAGAAGGGAGAGAGAAGGGAGGGGAAAATATATATACATCTACACACCTATATATATATATATATATATATATATATAGACATATGTATATATAAATATATATGTGTGTGTATATATATATATATATATATAACTAAAAATAATAAAATAGAAAAACAAAAACAAACAAAACAAAACAATTTCAAGAAAATAAAAATAAAAAACAGTGCCGGTCTTGGCTGAGGTCCACCAAGCTATCTCCAGGGTGTCCTCTGCTATACAAAACTCCTCTGTGTCTTGTGGAGGCAGAGCCATCCACCTGGCACCCAGAGTAACTCTAGTGATGCAGTTCTAGATGAGGGGGCTCTGGGTTGCGGTTAGTGCTTCTTACAAAGTCAGTGCAGTTTCTGCTTTCGCAGCTGAGAACACTGCAGCCAGCCACCTTTTGTCCTGAGCGCAGGTTTCCTCTTTCTGCTGGGGGCTGTGAAGGGTGTGAGATTCCCGAGCTGCTAAAAGCCCAATGCTCTCTCTGCCACCTGCTGCTGGGTGACTCAGCAGCTGAAGTTGCCCTGCAGGGAGCCACATAGAAAAGGTGGAGGCTGGGTAGGCAGTTACACACTTCCCAAGGGTGGGAGTGGGGTCCCGGTTATGGAGTTGTTTTTGCTTTCTGTCAGAAACAGCCAAGCTGCAGTTATAACTGAGCCTTCTGCCTCAGATCCTGGGCACCGCTGTGCTCTGTGCTGAACTCTTGGCAGGACTATGGGAGATAGGTAGGGAGCCCATCCCATTGCTGCTGTAACAATCTCTGCTCTGCTCCCTGGGGCCCCGCCTCTCCACAGCTAGGAATGTAGGCGGCTTCTCCACACACCTCCCTTCCCTCTTCCCCCATTCGTCCGGTTTGCCCACTTTCAGGAAATCTTCATGCGAGTCTCTTAGCTGTTCTGTGTGATGAGCATAGGTTCCTCTGATGAGTTATAGCTGTTCAATTTGTGGTAATTTCCAGGTGAGAACTCAGGGAGCCCATCTCACCGACGCCATTACAATGACATCACCCTCAGTAATTGTATTCTTTAGTTCTAACTTGTTGTTCTTTATGATTTCTCTATTCTTCTTTGTGTTCTCACTAAGTTCCTTAAATATTCTTATCATCAGTGTTCTAAACTCTGTCTCTGAAAGTTTTGACACCTCTGTTTCATTTAGTTCCATTTCTAGAGGTTTCTTCTGATCTTTTATTTGGGACATGTTTCTTTGTTTCCTCATTCTGGCTGTCACCCTGTGATTGCTTTTATATATTAGGTAGATCTCCTATGCCTCTCAGTCGTTGCGGGGTGGTCTTGTAGTATGTGTCCTTTATATTTGGACTGCACAGTCTCTGTATTCTCCTGTCCCGTGTGTTTCAGAGGTGTCGCTGAATTTGCTCTTTAATTGCTTTTGGCTTGTCAGAGGGTGGGGTTGTCCCTCAGACTGATTAGCTAGGAGAATTAGCTCTGTTCCCAGTGTAGGAGATGCTCTGTGGAGGTTGACCCCTCAGAGGAGGCTTGGCCACTGTGGGCTCTTGTGCCTGTGGAAAATTTTTTTGAGAGTGCCACTTGTAGATTCAACCAGGTAGAACTCTGGTTTGGTCTGACACTGGCTTATGAGTGTATTGATTCTTGTGTCTCTTGAGTGGAACTCCCACTCAGCTGTTTTAGCCCTGTCTGTTACTGGCCCTGGCTACCTGGTAGGTGCCTCAAGGCTGTATGCAGTTGGTTGCTGCCCGTGCTGGACCTGGAGTCATGTGGGGATGGTCTATCTGTGAACTGAAGCTGTCTGCCCCCAGTATTTGTCCAGAGGCAGTTTAGCGAAAAGTCCAGGGTCCCCTAGGCCTATTACCACCTATTACTTTCCCGTAAGGCCCGACTATTGAAAGAGGCTCTTTAAGAGCGTGTCTCTGGCTATTTGGCCCTGTGATAATGTTGCCCACGGCAATGTGGCACTAGCTGGGCAGAATGGAGTTCAAGTGAGTTATGAGATATGATTGGTGTTTTTTAAGATGTTAATACAGATTCAGATCTTATGCCAATACGTGGCCTGTGACCTCCTTAGGCAGCGTCCCAAGGGCACTACAGCCAGCCTCCACCTCAAGATCACAAATTCCCAAAAGCTGCTCCCAAGTGGCTGTGGTGCAGGTTTGTGGTCACTGAAAACTGCCAAGATGACCCCAGGGCTCTGTGCATTATCTGCTGTTGTAAAAAAACTTTTCCACAGTTTCTGTGGGTAGGGCCAGTGACCCAGGCACCCAGAGTGCCCCTGGCAATGCAGTTGTAGTTGGACGAGGTGGTGTTGCAGGTGGGGGGTAAAGGCTGTGGTCAGTGGTTTCTAGAAATTCAGTGTAGTCTCAGCTCTTGGACCAGTGCTAGGCCCACATCCATTTCTTAAAACCAAAGCAAAGCAAAGCAAACCAACAAAGCCAAAAAACAAATACACCCCCACAAAACACAATAAATAATGATCAAACAGGAGAAAGAAAAATATATGAAAGAAACAAAAACAGCAGGAGACAGAAAAACAGTAACCAAAGTAATAACAAGACAAACAAACCTGAGAAGCCAACACAACAAAAAGAAAACAGATGAAAGAAAAAAAAAAGAACAAAATGATGAAAGAGAAAGGAAAGAAAAAAGAAAAAGGAAAAAAATGGTAATAATAAAAAACAAGGGGTGGGGAAGAAAAAAGAGAAGGGCTAAAAGTAAAGGAGAAAAGAAAAAGAAAAAAAAAGAAAAAAACCCAAAACGCTCTCTGACCACTTTAATTTGCAGACCCTTTGCTCTGCAATACATAGTGTCTGAGCAACTCAGCACCAGCTGTGTTGAGGGGAAGGACCAAGCACTTCATATGCAGGCCTCCCTCTCAGGCTCACGTTGAGCTACCTGCAATTGGCTGTCATGTGCTCTGGGGCAGTTCTCACCACCCAAAATCTCCACAGGTTGCTGCAGCTGTCCGCTGCTGCAAAAATCCTCTGTGGCCTGTGGAGGTGGGGGTCAGACCCAGGGGATGAGGATGCCCCTGGCAACACAGCTATAGGTGGTCGGGGTAGTACCGCAGGGCACAATGGGGTGTGGTCAGTGACCCCCACCAAGTCAGAGCAGCTTGTGCTCCTGCACCGGCAACCAGCCCACAAAAACACACCACGAATGGCCCTGCCAGATCGCACCAGTGCTCAGCTCCTGGCGCAACACTCCCAGGAAAACTCCCAGTTTCAGCCTGTCCCAATCAGCACCCCACAGATCAGGCAGAGCAGCCTGACAGCCAGGAGCCAGGGTGGCAACTTTGCACATGCAGTGTGGAGAGCAGGGACCCAAGGCAGCTTTAGCATGCACATGCAGGCGCGCGCGCACACACACACACACACACACACACAAACACACACACCTGTGCCAATTCCACCAGACCAATGCAATTCTGAACGTGACCCTCTGTGGGAGGGTCCAACCCTAAAAAATTGCCATCCTCCTGTACACTACTCATCTGCAAGCTCCACACAGGGGAACAATGGTCCTAAAACCTCCAGCTCCCATATCACTCAGTTCAATCCTTACCTGCAGGCTCCTGGGCCCCTGCCCATGGAGCCACTCCCTCGGCCAGGGACCAGGTGAGTGTTCAGCAGCAAGCAAGTCCATGTGTTGGCTCCACAGGAGGGCAACTGGGTCACTAGCCACCCTCCGCCCCACCGAGTTGAGCAAAGATCCTCATTGACTTCTACTGCCAGCTATCGTGGAGCTCCTCTTCCCAGCAAAGTAACTCTGGTCTGGGGAGCTCGGCATGGGGCTGGAGGGTCCCTCCCCCAATAAGAGAAGCCTCTCCGACACTAAGGTGTCCCTCAGGGGGTTTGCCCTCTCTCCGTGGGCCTGGGGTCAGCTTGCCTCACATCTCTGTCCCTCCTACCAGTCTTGATGTGGCCTCTTTAAATCTTTAGTTTAGAGGTTCTGTTCATCTAGTGTTCAGATGAATTCCAAGGTTGAATGTTGTATAAATTATTTGTACTTTTGGTGTGATCTTGGGAGGCAGTTGGCAGAGCACCCATTTATTCTGCCATCTTAGCTTTGCCCATAGATTTCATAACTATTAATAAAGGCAACATTATTTTAAAAGATTGCCAGATCACATGGTAGTCTACGTACATTGGGTTCAAATGGGTAGCCCAACTCCCCCAACAGACACCAATGCTTAGAATTTTAGCAAGACAGAAACCAGGAGGAAAAAAAAAAAGACTGGAAACTTAGGTAGAAACAGATTTAGATGTAAATTTTGTTGACTTAAATTGAGTGTTGTGAAAAATCCAGATGCCAAAATCAGTAGGCATAGGTACCTAAATTCATAAGGAGGTTGTGCAGAAGCCAAAACCAAATAGGATAAACAGCAGTCTTAATGGGAGCCTGAGTGGGACTAGCAAGAGACTTGTTTAAGATGGATTTTGTGACTGGATTTGGCAACAGGTTACACCTAATCTTGGGAGCCAGGAACAGGGCATGAAACCAATTAGGCCCTTACTTTTATTTATATAGTTGGCATTTTCAGATTATGAATTTACATTATTGATAACTGAGCCTTTAGTTTGTCTATTGCACTTGGCTTTACAAAGCCTTTTCACATTGATTGTCTCATTTTTGATTTATGACAATTATATGATAGGCAGAATAATTAGTATTTATTTCATTTTATAGATAAAGACATGGGCACAGAGACGTTAAGTAACTATACCTAGATAATGCTACCAAGAAATGGTGTAATTCCCATTTATTGAGTGTCAGGCACTTGATATCCATCTATTTTCTCAATTCTCATAATAGTCCTGTGAAGCAGTCTTATTACCTTTATTTTATAGGAGAGAATGTGTGGCTTCAGGGAGTTGGGATGACTTACCAAAGATTACATAGTAGGTGGCAGAGTTAGCTGTTGAACCTGGTCTGTCTGGCTCCAGATCTTGTGCTCTTAACCTCTAAGCTATGATACTTCTTATTTCCATTGTTACCATTTTCACAGCAACACCCTGCTTCCAAGATAATTTTGTATTTTACTTCATTAAAACCCTAGCATTGTGAACCTTTTTAAATTTAGTAATATCTGGGCTGCTCCTAGCCAGGCCAGTGGCATCTACTCACAGATGTTGTTTTACCCTCAGAGTTCCAATGTAGGGAGGCAGTTGTTCCAATATTGCATTCCCTACAAAGTTATAGGTCTCTAAAACCCTCACAATCTGCATATTTTTCCCTTGGGATGTTTTTCAGAGGATGCATATGGAACCAGGACTTTCTTAGGAGGAAGCAGAGTAGAGGAGCATTCTATGATTTGAATTTTTTCATAGCATGCCTGGGGAACTGGAATTCGATCAATGGCAACTTGTTCTTTAGGGTTTTGAAGACGGTATGAGGAAATAATGGACCTTAATGAAGGGAGTGGAAAAGAAGAGAACACAAACTTTCCCTACTTCACAATTTTGCCTGGGGATAGCCCTTCACTGGAACCATTTGGTTTTCAATGTCTCTTGTGGGATATATGAAGAGATGAAAGAAACAAGAGTCGATGACATTGACATGACTCACAAAATATATGGCTCTAAATAATAAGACCCTTTATCTTGGAGAAGAATCTAAAGGACATGAGAGAAACCCACACATAACTCACTTTTTAAAAAGTAAAGCTGTATAATTTCCTTTTTGAGGCTATAATCTTTTGATCTTTTTCAGATGTTGCGCCAAGAAGTAAAAGCTGAGGGGTTGGTAGAAATAGCATCATTTCATTAGTAAACTTCTTGATGGTATAAATATTTGCCATTAGCTTTTTGTTTCTTTTGCTGCTAGGGCACCAAGAACATTGTAAAATATTAAATTATTTTTTAAAATTAAGTAAAAATTCATTGGTTCAAACGTCACTGTTTCTCTCAAAATGATATCATCTGTTAGCTGAAATATTGAGATCATTATGTGGTGGAAAGTGGGGAGGGGGAGCAAAAGTGAGAGTGGAAGGTTTTAAACGCTGTTGAGAGCCTTCCCAGCATGAGGTCTGTTTAAGAGGCTTTGGAGTAGACTCATATTCATCCTAAATAAATAAAGAGCCTCATCTTACTCATCTGAGTCCTCTTACTCAGGACTTAACTGTCTACGCTGGTGGTGGTTTTCTGTGGGCTTTCAAGTTTATATGGATCAGAGAGCCACACCTTAAGTCACAAATAATGATTCCTGGGCAAATTTGATGTGGTGGTGCTTTGTTGGTGGGATGGTGGGGGTGGAGGTGTTGTGGAAAAGGCTATGCTGGAATATATATTAAGGGTAAGGGTGTGCCTTTGGATAAAATGCTAAGGATGATGGGAGCCCTGAAAGCAAAAACAATGCCAGGGAACTGTGAATAAAAGACTGCCAAGGGAACTGGCCTTAGGGCTTGACTTAAATTGGGGTCCAGGTCACCCAATTTTTATCCTAGGTGGCTAGTTCCTGGGATTGGAGGTTAGCCCTGCTGAGAACATGCCTTCAGTCCTTCTATGCATAGCAATCGCAGGAACACAGGCCTGTGAACGAAACCTCTGGGGAACATTTCTCATGCAGCTAGCCAGTCATTGTTATATCCTGAAGGTATTCACGTTGCCCCCTTTATAGGTATTTCTTAGGCTTTCTTCTGGGGTCAGGTGTTAACTTTACACTAAATGTAGACAAGAATATTTTCATGTTTTATACACTAGGGCCTCTTTAGTTTCTTACTCAGCATTTGTGATATGGAGGTAAATCACCAGATCTGAAATTCTTCAAGTACCCTATTGAGTTCTTACAAACAGAAGTCACATTTGCAATCCGTGAGTACCTCAGTATAGTGATCATATTAAAGGAAACAAAAGGAACCATATGTGTGGATTTATTTCTGGGCTCTTTATTCTGCTCCATCGGTCTATGTGTCTGTTTTTATACCAGTCAGTACCATACTGTTTTGATTACTATAGCTTTGTAATATAGTTTGTAATCAAGAAATGTGATACTTCCAGCTTTGTTCTTTCTCAAGATTCCTTTGGTGTTTGTGGTCTTTTGTGATTCCACATGAATTTTAGGATTTATTTTTCTATTTCTGTTAAAGAATACCATTGGAATTTTGATAGGGATTGCACTGAATCTGTAGATGGCTTTAGGTAGTATGGACATTTTAATATTAATTCTTCTAATCTGTGGACACCAGTTATCTTTCCATTTATCTATGTCTTCTTCGATTTCTTTCATCAATGTCTTATAGTTTTCAGTGTACAGATTTTCATCTCCTTGATTAAATTTATCCCTTAGTATTTTATTGTTTTGATGCTATTGTAAATGATATTGTTTTATTTCTCTTTGAGATAGTTCATTGTCAGTGTATAGAAATGCACTGATTTTTTTGTCTTGATTTCTTTTATTATGAAATAAACATCTTTAAAATTAGTTTCAGGTGTACAACACAGTGCAAGAGTTATACTTTTTACCACTCAAAGTGACAACCCCCCTCCCCCAATCCGCCACCCCATTCCCCCTCATATCATGCATATCTATTACAATTCCCTTGACTACACTCACACAGTATACTCCACATCCCATGACTATATATATATATATATATATATATACATATACATATATATATATATATATATATTCAACTATAGTTGACATACAATATTATACGACATCAGCTTCAGGTGTACAGTGCAGAGATCAAGCCTCTACCCCATGCATAAAGTGGTCTCCCTAACAAGATATGTGACCATCTGACACCATACAAAATATTTACATTATTAATTATATTCCCCGAACTGTCTTTCATATCCTGTGGCAATGTTGTATGAACAAAGTAAACAGAAATAGTCTCAGAGATATAGAGGAAAAACTGATGGTTGCTAGTTGGGAAGGGGGGTGGGGATGAGGGAGAAGAGGAAGGGATTAGACAGCATAAATAGGAATGCACTGATTTTTAAATGTTGATTTTGTATCCTGTAACTTCACTGAATAATTTTATTCTAACAGTTTTAAGGTGTGGAGTCTTTAGGGTTTCCTCTATATAAGATCATGTCATCTGCCAACAGCCAATTTTACTTCTTCCTTTCCAAACTGGATGCCTTCTATTCCTTATATTTGCATCATTGCTCTGGCTAGGACTTCCAGTACTATGCTGAATAGGAGTGATGTGGGCACTGTTGCCTTTTTCCTGATTTAGAGGAATGGTTTTCAACCTTCACCATTGAGTATGATGTTAGCTGTGGATCTGTCATACATGGCCTTTATTATGTTGAGGTATCTTTCTTCTATACCCAATTTAGTGAGAGTTTTTATCATGAAAAAACATTAAATTTTGTCAAATGTTTTATTGCATCTATTGAGAGGACCATATGATTTTTATCTTTCATCTTATTAATGTGGTGTATCATATTTATTGATTTGGGTATGTTGAACCATCCTTGCATCTCAGGGATAAATCCCACTTGATCATGGTGTATGATACTTTTAATGTGCTGTTGAATTCAGCTTTCTAGTATTTTGTTGAGGCATTTTGAATCTATATTCATTAGGGATATTGGCCTGCATTTTTCTTTTCTTGTGGTATCCTTATCTGGCTTTGTTATCAGGGTAATGCTGCCCTCATGAAATGTGTTTGGAGTGTTTCCTCCTCTTCGATTTTTTGGAGTAGATTGAGAAGAATTGGCATTAATCCCTCTTTAAATGTTTGATAGAATTGACCCGTGAAACATCTGGTCCTGGGCTTTTTTTTTGTTGTTGGGAGGATTTTGACTACTGCTTCAATCTCCTTAGTCATTATTTGCCTGTTCAGATTTTTTATTTCTTCATGATTCAGTCTTGGTGGGTTATATGGGTCTAGAAATTTATCCATCTTCTAGGTTATTCAACTTGTTGGTCTATTATTGTTCACAGTAGTCTTTTATGATTCTTTGTATTTATGTAGTATCAGTTGTAATGCCTTCTCATTCATTTATAATTTTGTTATTTTGACTCCTGCCTTTTTTCCTTGGTTATTCTAACTAAACGTTTGCAAATTTTATTTTCTAAGAAAACCAACTCTTAGTTTCATTGATTTTTTTCCTACCATTTTTTTTCTAGTTTCTATTTCATGTATTCTGCTCTAATCATTATTATTTCCTTTCCTTTACTAACTTAGGGCTTATTTTGTTCTGCTTCTAGTTCCTTGAGGTATAAAGTTAGGTTGCTTTTTTGAGATCCTTTTATTTCTGAATGTAGGCATTTATCATGATAAACTTCCCTCTTAAAACTACTTTTGCTGCATTTTGATATATTATTGCCATTTTTGTTTATCTCAGGATACTTTCTAATTTCCCTTTTGGTTTTTTCCTTGACCCATTGGCTGTTCAAGAATGTGTTAATTTCCACTTTTGTGGATTTTCCAGATTTCTTCCTGTTGTTGATTTCTAGTTTAATGCCATTGTAGTCAGAAAAGATACCTGATATGATTTCAGTATTCTTAAGTTTATTAAGACTCATTTTTGTGGCCCAACATATGATCTATCTGGGAGAATGTTCTGTGTGTGCCTGAGAACAATGTGTATTCTGGTTATGTTGATTGGAATGTTCAGTATAAATCTGTTAAGTCCATTTGTTCTAAAGTGTTATTCAAGTTTGCTATTTCCTTATTGATTTTCTGTCTGGATGATGTCTCCAATGTTGAAATCAGGGTATTGAAGTCCCCTACTATTATTGAATTGTCATCTATTACTCCCTTCAGTTTTGGTAATATTTGGTTTAAATATTTAGGTGTTCTGATGTTGGGTGCATATATATTTACAAGTGTTATATCCTCTCGATGAATCACCTGACCATTTTTTCACTATATAGTGACCTTCTTTATTTCTTGTGACCAATTTTGACTGAAAATCTGTTTTATTTGATATAACTATTGCCAATTTTTCTCTTTTTTGGTTGCCAATGGCATGGAATATATTTTTCTATGTCTTTACTTTCAGCCTATGTGTGTTCTAAAATCTAAAGTGAGTCGCTTTTAGACAGCATATTGTTGGATCTCTCTCTCTCTCTCTCTCTCTCTCTCTCTCTCTCTCTCTCTCTTTAAAATCTATTCAGCTACTCTGTGTCTTTTAGTTGGATAGGTTAATCCATTTACATTAATTAATGATGGGTAAGAACTTACTATTGCCATTTTATTCCTTGTTTTCTGACTGTTTTTAATTCTTTTTTTTTTCTCTCTTGCTGTCTTCTTTTGTGATTTGTTTTTAGTGGTATGATATAATTCCTTTATGTTTTTTTGTATATACTAGAGGTTTTTCCTTTGTAGTTACCATGAAGCTTGCATAAAACATCTTCTATAGCAGTCTCTTTTAAGCCATTAGAGTCTGTTTTAAGCCGATAACAACCTACATTCAATGGCATACAAAAACTCTACACTTTTACTTCTCTCCCCCCACATTTTATGCTATCGATGTCATACTTTACATCATTTAATATTGTATATCCATTAACAAATTATTGTTCCTATATTTATTTTTAATACTATTGCCTTTTTTGTTTTTTACCTGAGCCATCCTGCCACCTGTTGGCAGCTTAACGGCAGCTCAGCTCAGGCTGGGCATCGAATCACTGTTGCTCAGAGCTCGCACTCTTGAGTGAGCTCTTAATCAACTGAGCCACTCGGCCGGCCCTGCCTTTTAATTTTTATTAGAGATAGAAGTGATTTACACAACTTGACTATACATTTACCTTTAGCAGAGAGTTTTATACTTGTCTATGTTTTCATTTTCTTACTTCGTGTCCTTTTGTTTCCATTTGAATGATGCCATTTTAGCGTTTCTTGTAAGACAGGTCTATTGGTGATGAACTCCTTTAGTTTCTGTTTGAGAATGTCTTTCTTGCTCCTTCATTTTTGAAAGACAGTTTTGCCAGGTGTAGTATTCTTGTTGGCCATTTTATTTTTCCCCCCAGAACTTTGAATATCTTCCCATTCTCTCCTTGACTTTAAGGTTTCTGCAAATAAATCCACTGATAGCCTTATGGGGATTCCCTCGTATGTAATGAGTCATTTTCCTCTTGCTGCTTTTAATATTCTGTTTGTCTATGAGTATTTTCACTATATTGTGTCTTGGGATAATCTATGGGTTGATCTTGCTGGGGTCCTAGCTCCTGTACTTGGATGTTCACATCTCTTCTGAGATTTGGGAAGTTTTATTTCCTTTATTTTAATTTTTTAAAAGTGCTATATTTTGTGTGTGTTTTGAACTTATTATTTCTTTAAATAAACTTTTTTCCATTTTCCCTCTCTAGTCTTCTTCTGGAACTTCCATGATACGAACATTTATTCACTTGGTGATGTTTCATAATTCATGTAGGTTTCCTTCACTCTTTTTTATTCTGTTTTCTTTTTGTTCCTTTAAATAGCTAATTTGAAACAACTTGTTTTCGAGTCTGCTGTTGAAGCTCTATTGAATTTTTCAGTCCTGTCATTGTATTCTTTAACCATAGGATTTCTGTTTGGTTCTTTTTTATGGTTGCTATTTCTTTATAAAACTCATTTTGCTCATGTGTTGTTTTTCTGATTTCACTTAATTACCTATCTGTGTTCTCTTGCATTTCATTGAGTTTCCTTAAGATGAATTCTTTGTTGGGCAATTTGTAGATATCCATTTCATTGGGGTTGGCTACTGGAGCTTTACTAGTTTCCTTTCATGGTGTCATATTTGCCTGATTCTTTGTGATCCATTTAACCTTGCTTTGGTGTCTGTGCATTTGAATTCACAAACATGTCTTACAGTCTTTAGAGATTGGTTTTGGCAGGACAAATACCTTCTCCTGTTGGTTCCATGTGCTAATGGAGTTACCTCTGGAACCACAGTCATGCTGGGTTGGAGCCAGGTTATAAGGCTGTTGGTAGGTCTATAGTGTGGTCTGTGAATGGTGGGCTTGTTACCGGCAGCGCAGGCATGTCTGGTTCCTATCTAGCCTTTAAATGGATGCAACTGCTTCAGGGACTTTATTCAGTAGGATGGCACTGGAACAAGTGTCTGCTTCAGGATCCCTCATTGGGTCCTAAGATCAGAGTGGGAGTTGTCTTTTACAAGATATGGCGACAGACTTGACTCCTGATGGGTCCATGGTAGGGCTCCTACTGTGTCACTGGGTGGATTCCTTGGCAAGCAAGACTGGCCCCTGACCATATCTGAGACAGCCTGGAACTTAGTCCCAGGGCTCTTTCAGGGTCCACAGTCACCACTGAGATCTACAGACCTGCCTCTGGAGTCAGGGATGGTCATGCCTTCTGCCAGGTCCCTGAGTAGATAGGACTGCTTATTGACCATGGCTGGGAAGGGATGGAGTGGAGTATAGGGCTATTTCAGGATCTACAGAGACAAAGCTGGAAATATCTCCTACTGGATCCCTATGCCAGCAGGACTTCCTGTAGAATGAGGCTGGGAAGGGCTCAAGCCAAGTGTAGGGCCCTTTCAGGATATCCTTGGGCATAGACGGGAATGTCTCCCACTGGGTCCCTGGGCCATCTGGACTACTTGCAAACTGCAGCTGGGAGGGATATAAGACCATTTCAGAACCTAAAGTTGGATTGAATTTGTTGGGCTTACTTCCAGTTGCTCCTAGACTGCAGCTAAGAGGGACCCATTAGCCAGGTTATGGGCCACTTCAGATCAACAGCCAGGACCGAGGTCTGTGTGCCTACTACTGGAGGCATGGCTGGGTGTGACTCCTCCCAGGTCCCTTGGCATGTGGTGCTGGTGACAGGGCCAAGAACAAATAGGACAGTAAACTAGTACTCAGCGGTACAGAGCTGTTTCTGAGTCAGTAGTTGGGACCTCAATTAGAGAGTCAGCCACTTGAGTGTGAGACTGCCCTTTCAAAATGACTCTCCTTAGTCTTGTACCCTGCCTGAATTTCACACCTGGAACTCAAGTTTGCACAAAGGCACTTTTGTCGGTGGATGACTGCTAAATTATTGTTGCTTAGAGGGGATGTGAGTACAGAAGCTCACATCTTGCTGATGTCACTGTCCAGGACAACTTCTTTTAAACATGTCTCCGTTTCTTCCAGAATTGTTTGGACTATTCCAGTTAGTGTGAAGACTCTGGCTTAGCTGGCACTGACACTAGCTAGACCATAGGATGGTCAAACTTAGGAGTGAAGCTTGAGAGATGAGACATATTTGCCAAGGAATAGCAGGGAATTTGGATAAAGCATCAGAAAAGAGTGGCAGCAAGCCATGGTCAGGGTTCCAAGCAAGCAAATGATGAGCACCCAGCCCAGCAGCAAGTCTGATAATAACTGTTGGAATCCTTGTTGTAAGACTTCTAATAAAAAGCAAGGCAGGCTTCCAGGATCAGAATAATCTAATCAGGACTCTAGACAGTCACTAGACCTGGGTAGGGAACAAGGTAGAAAGGGCACAGTCACTAGAACTGGGCCATCAGGTCTTAGTTGAGCCTACAGCCACTCTTCTTCAATGTGAAGCTGCCAAGCTAACTATGTAGAAGTGTATAAATTTCCCTTGATTAGAAAAAGAGTGCTTGAACGCTTAAAATCAAAGTAAGTTTGTAGATAGGACCTAAGGAATTCTAAATTTGGAGTATTAGAGAGGTATGAAAAATAAGGCCAGATAGTCATTGGACATTTTTGGTGGAAGACAGAAAGAATTAGTAGTATTTTCAGTCCTTGGCAAATATTTGCCTCAGATTTTAAACTTGGTATGTTTAAAGACTCTCCATGTTCTTTGGTTATTAACTTATCTCCCCCACCATGTCCATATTTTGTCTTAACTCCCTTTTCCAAATTGAGTATGTGATTGATTTCTTAGATTTTCAGTCTCCCACCCTAATGCCCAATTAAATTCCCTTGATTATTATTATCTCGAGACCCATTCACAGTCACCTGTGTGTTTAGAATCAATTTCAATGTCATTTATATTTTTCTTCTTCATTATTTTTAGTACCTTGTAATGCAGAAGTGGGCCTTTGTCTTATTAAAAAAGCCTCTCTCAGAGTCTCATCCTGATTAAACATTTCTGCACTCATTTGAATAATTAAAATACCTATACATTTTAAAAGTCCCTTAAAATCCATTTAATGTTTATTTAATGGTCTGTAAGATCCAAATAGTTATTCCCCATCAGTCTCATCATTAGGTCAAAACTGAAGCTAGAAAATGTGGCTATAAAGAGCGAGCATGTTGATAACTTCCTCATAGGACTGAGAACTAGCACCTTAGCACATGCTGATATATACTATAAAACTTTATTCTTAAAAAACAGCACCTCCCATCAAGGATTTTCTAGGAATTTTTTTCTCTAACTGATTTAAAAAAATATTTTGCTTAGGGCTGGCCGAGTGGCGCATTGGTTAAGAGCTGGCTTGGGATGCCAGCTCTGAGCAGCAGGGCCCCAGTTCAGATCCTGCATGAGGGCCAGTGACACTGCCCTCTACAGCTAAGTTGGTGAGCAACAGCTCGACCTGGAGCTGGGCTGCCATGAGTTGCTGGTGACGGCGTAGGCTGCAGCCCCTGCTGCAGTGCGCTGCCATAAGCTATCGTGTGTGTCCGGCAGCCAGCGTGAGCGCCCGGCAGCCGATGTGAGCTGCCAAGAGCCACTGTGAGTGGCCGTCCAGAGACTGGCGACTGATTTGCCTCATCCGGGAAGAGCGCAATGATAATACCAACATGGGTCAGTGAAGCAACATCCTTCACAACTAGACAAAAGAACAAAAGGACAGGAACTTGTCTGTTCCCTTTTCCCCAATTCCCCAGCACAGTTCCCCTACCCAATTCCCCAATAAAATCTTTAAATATATATATTTTGCTTAAAATATAGCTAACATACAATATTATATTAGTTTTAGGTGTACATCATAGTTATTCAACAGTACCCACCTGGTACAATATAGAGTTTTTACCACATTATTTATTATATTCCCCATGCTGAGGAAGTGATCATCATGATAAGTCCAGCAACCCTCTGACACTGTACCATGCTATCACAATATTATTGACTATACTTCCTATGCTGTATATTACATCCCCAAGGTGAATTTGTTTTATATTTGAACCTCTTATTATTCTTTATCTTTTCCCTCCTTTTATAATTTTTCAATTAGAGTTGACATTCAATATTATTTTATGTTAGTTTCAGGTAAATGAGGTCTGACCATTAAGTTCGTGAACTTGTTGCAATGATATTGCTAAACTTTTTTTGATATCAGAGGGATTATTCATTATGAATTTGTACCAACTGACAAACAATTAACCAAGTTTACTATTTGGAAGTGCTGAAAAGGCTACGTGAAAAAGTTAGACGAAAACGACCTGAACTTCTCATGAAAAATTCATGGCTCTTGCATCATGACAATGCACTAGCTCACACAGCACTGTCTGTGAGGCAGTATTTTTTGTTGTTGTTTTTTAATTGGGGAAATGGGGAATGGGAACAGCGCTGGGGAATTGGGGGAAGGGGAACAGACAAGTTGCTGTCGGTTTTTTTGTTTTTTGTTTTTGTTCTTCAGTCTAGTTGTGGAGGACGTTGCTTCACTGGCCCAAGTTGGCACCATCATTGCGCTCTTCCCGGGAGAGGCAGATCAGTCTCCGACTTCTGGACAGCCGCTCACTGCAGTTGCTGGCCACTTACGCTGGCTGCTGGCTACATACAGTAGCCCATGGTAACCCACTGCCACAGGGGCTGCAGCCTATGCCATTGCTGGCAACTCACGGCAGCACAGCTCCAGGTTGAGCTGTTGTTCAGCATCTTAGCTGTGGAGGGCAGTGTCACTGGCCCTCATATGTGGG
>NW_017732009.1:270368-273166 GCF_001890085.2 Hipposideros armiger | reverse complement strand
AGGGCAGTGGATGGGGGGAGGGGGGTTGTTACTTTGTGAGGGTGAAAAGGGTAACTATTGCATTGTTCTGTACACCTGAAACTAACAATAAAAAAAGAGAAATAACTGTATTGGAACACCCTTCCTACTCACCTGATCTGGTACCCAATGATGTCTTTCTTTACATGAAGATAAAGGAAATATTGAAAGGAAGACATTTTGATGACATTCAGGACATCCAGTGTAATATGACAACATCTCTGATGGCCATTCCAGAAAAAGAGTTCCAAAATTGCTTTGAAGGATGGACTTGGTGCTGGCATTGGTGCATAGTTTCCCAAGGGTAATACTTCAAAGGTGACCATAGTGATATTCAGCAATGAAGTTTGCAGCACTTTTTCTATGATGAGTTCAGGAACTTAATTGTCAGTCCTTGTATACATAGTCTTTAGACATTTATATAATTTAGGAAGTGATCCCCTTGACTAGTACCCACCTGGCATTATACATAGTGGTTACCATATTATTGATAATGTTCCCTATACTTTACATCTCAATGACTATTTTATAACTACCAATTTGTACTTCTTAATCCCTTCACCTTTTTCACCCTGCCCTCTATCACCCTAATAGATCTAGAACCCATCTGACACCATATACAGTTATTACAACATTATTGACTATATTCTTTATGCTATACCTTACATCCCCATGACTACTGTTTAACAACCAATTTGTACTTCTTGATCCCATCCCCTTTTCACCTACCCCAAACACCCCTCCCATCTGGCAAACATCAAATGTTCTCTGTATCTATGAGTTTGTTTCTGCTTCCTTTGTTTGTTTATTTTGTTCTTTAGATTCCACTTCTAGGTGAAATTACATGACAAAGTTAAACAGAGCCCAGGAAAGCAACATCTGGGTTCAGTGTATCCTGTACCTCTGGCTGAGCAGCCCTAAGCCTGGCACTTTGTCTTTCATTGCCTGACTTACTACACTCAACACGATACCCTCTAGATCCATCCATGTTGTCCCAGATGGCAAAATTTTGTTCTTTTTATGGCTGAGAATATCCCATTTTATATATACCACCTCTTCTTTATTTATTCACCCATTCAGGGAGATCTAAGTTGCCGTCATGTCTTGGTTTATGTAAATAATGCTTCAATGAACATATGGATGAGCATTTGCCCTTGGAGTAGTGTTTTGGAATTGTTCAGGTAAATATTCAGAAGTGGGATTACTAGTTCCTTCTTTGTCACTTGTTATGCTTTTTGTTTTAAGGTCCATTTTGTCTGGTTTAAGTATGGCTACCTCAGCTTTTTTTTTTCTACTTTCTTGAAATATCTTTTTCCATCTCTTTAGTTTGCATCTGTGTGTCTTTCAGTCTAAAATGATTCTCTTGTAGAGAGCATGGGTGGGTTATGTGTGTCCTCCTCTTGTATTTGAGCCTTGGTTGATAATTGCACATCAATGGGAGGGGCTGATCCTGGGGATCATTTGTTGTGAAGACTGGGCTTTACTTCAGTGGAGGAGTTGTGGTGCAGCGGCTGACTCTACAGAGCAGGATCTGCCTCAACAGAGCTCTGGTGCCTGCCCAATCCATCCCTTGGGTGTGTCATCCTTGGAGGCGGCTGGGTGACACTCCAGCTCATTTTGAAGCTGGCTGCTGGGGGCGCCAGCCCCAGGGCCACCTGGGAGTGGACCCACTGCAGGTCAAGTTAAGCCAAAGCCCATGCCCTACCTGGGGTCACCCAGCAGGAGCCACAAAGAAATCCTCCTGTGCCATGCTTGGAGGTGCCTCAAGAGGCCAAATCATGAACCAAGGTCGGCTGCTGCTAGTGCCAGGCTTAGGGCTGCTCAGCCAGAGGTACAGGATACACTCAACCCAGATGTTGCTTTCCTGGGCTCTGTTTAACTTTGAGAGACCCTAGGAAAGTCTGCATTATGAGCCAAAGCAAGTGGTTTGTACAAAAAAGCCACTGGAAGAGGCTTGGAAATTGTGTCTGAAAATTGAGCCGGGTGGGGTCTTGAATCACCAGGGCATGGTGAACAAATAGTGTCAGCCAGCTTGATGGAGACTCAGCTATAGCAGCCTCCTGTGTCTGCACCCTGGGAAAGAGGGAAGGCTCAACAAGGAAATAATGGACTTTGCCAGTTCCTCCATCCAGGAAGAAGCTTCCCCTCCAGCTGCCATCCTGAACCCAGACAACTCGGTCCCCTTCCCCCCACTACCTGTATGTCCCTGCCACCTCTCCAGTTACTGCCCCAGTGCTGGACCTCAGAGCCAGTGATTCTGTTGCTGAGTAAGTCCTTGCGTGGTCCATTTAAGAGGAGTGCCAGGAACTCCAGCCACCCTCCGTTTCAGCCACAATCTCTGCTGGTTTTCACAGCCAGAAATTATGACGAGTCCTCTCCCTGGAACTAAAATCCTGGGCTGGGGAGGGGATGGGACCCCTCGCTCCTCTAGAGGGACCTCCACAGCTGAGATATCCCTCCCAATTTTTTTAAAGATTTTTATTGGGGAATTGGGGGGATGGGAACAATGCTGGGGGATTGGGGAAGGGGAACAGAAAAGTTGCTGTCGTTTTGTTCTTCAATCTAATTGTGGAGGACGTTGCTTCACTTGCCCAAGTTGGCACCATCATTGTGCTCTTCCCTGGAGAAGCAGATCAGTCGCCGGCTTCTGGATGGCCGCTCACTGTGGCTGCTGGCCGCTCACGCTGGCTGCTGGCTGCTCATGGTAGCCCATGGCAACCCACTGCCACAGGGGCTGTAGCCTACGCCATCGCCAGCAACTCATGGCAGCCCAGCTCCAG
>NW_017732009.1:264246-270068 GCF_001890085.2 Hipposideros armiger | reverse complement strand
GAGGGCAGTGTTCACTGGCCCTCATGTGGGATCCGAACCGGGGCCCTCTGGCATCCCAAGCGAGTTCTTAACCATCGCGCCACTCGGCCGGCCCCCCTCCCAATTTTTAATGGTCACACACATATGTGAGACCAGCCCGTTCTGCATCTCTGCCCCTTCTATCAGTCTCAAGGCGGTTTCTTCTGTATGTTCTTAGTTGTCGGGCTTTGGTTCAGCAAGATTTTAGGGGATTCACAATGATGGCTGTTTTGTAGTTTAGTTGTAATTTTGATGTGGTCGTAAGAGAAGGTTAGCACAGCGTTTACCTACTATGCAATCTTGACTAGAAAATTTTTTTTCTCTAACTCCTTAATTCTTAATTTTCTCAGTGTTCTGGCTCAGATGATGTTAAAAGATCAATATTTATTAAAACATGTACTAGTTTTGTGTGTATATGTCATTTCTACTCATTTAAAGCTTTGATTTCTCTTAGAGGGACCCTGTCCTATTAGTATCCTCCTTATAGTTACATGTCCTCACCAGGCCTCTGACATAAAATTGAGGCCATCATTTGCTACCTACTCTTCCACTTTATTCACTCCCACTTTTGGGATTTTAGCAATGAGACACAAGCATTGATATTGTCTGGCTTAATCTAATCATTCCTTGTCATACATATTGATAACCTCTATTTGATGAACCAGGATTCCCCCCTTCTTCTTTTCATTTCTAAGCAAGGTTAGGGCTTCCTGTTCACTTGCTCTGCTGGGCTTTCTTCCACCCAACTCCTCTGCCCTCCTCATGCTCTCATTGCATTGTATGCACAACCTGATTAGAGCACCTAGCTTAATGAGGGCTGTGTATCAAAATAATCTATTATATGTTCTCTATCCATTCCCCTACATTTTTAGTTCCCCAAGAACAGAAGCCATATCATATTCATTTTTATACTCACAGTAACTAGCATATAGCAAGCACTTAATTTTTCTTGAAGTGACTCAAAATAAAGGGGAATTTTGACAAGGATGTAGGCAAATGTAGATATCATACTTGAAAACTTGACTGTTTTCAATTACTGTTCTCCAGGAAAGAAATTCAAGAGTATAGTAGATAGTTTGAGAATAGGGATCTTAGAGATAAAATAAATTTATAGATGAAATAGTTTTTCCCTATTAAATTTGAAGATCATAGATAGGAATCTTATAGATTAAATAAAGCCCTGCTGAAAATGAAAACAGAGAACTTTAGGGGTTTAAATTTTTTTATATATCATATTTCTCTTTTTCAGAAAATTTTCAGCATGCTGGCTCTCAGTATCTGTATTTTTTCAGCTTCAGTTTTTTTATTGTAGTAAAATGTACATAAAATTGACCATTTTAGCCATTTTTAAGTGTACAGTTTGGTGGCTTTAAATCCATTCACATTGCTGTACAATCATCCCCACCATTCATCTCCAGAACTTTTTCATCCTCCCAAACTGAAATTTGTATCCATTGAAAAATAAACCCCTATTTTCCCTCCCTAGCCTTGACAACAACCATTTTACTTTTTGTCTCTATGAATTTTTATATTCTATGTTCCTTGTATAAGTGAAATCATAGTCTTTTTCTGACTGGCTTATTTAGCTTAGCATAATGTCCTCAAGTTCTACTCATATTGTAGCATGTATCAGATTTTCCTTCATTTTTAAGGCTGAGTAATATTTCATTGTATGTGTATGCCATATTTTGTTTATCTGTTCATGTGTCCAAGGATGGTTGGGTTGCTCCCATATTTTAGCTATTGTGAATAATGATGCTATGAACATAGGTATACAATTATCTCTTGGAGACAGTGCTTTCAATGTGAAAGAATGTACCCAGAAATAGAATGGCTAGATCATGTGGTAATTCTATTATTAATTTTTTTAGGTACTGCCATACTGTTTTCTACAGTATTTTACTTTTGCACTAAATAGTGCAGAAGGGTTTAATTTTCTCAACATCCTTGCTAACACTTCTCATTTTTTGTATGTTTTATAGTAGTCATCCTGGTAGATATGATGTGATATCTCATTGTGGTGTGATAATCACATTGTGGTGATATCTCATTAGGAGAATTGATTTGCATTCTCCCAATGATAAGTGATACTGAGCATATATTTATGTGCTTTGATCATTCGTGTATTTCCTTTGGAGAAATGTCTATTCAAGCCTTTCACCCATTTTATTTTATTTTATTTATTATTTTTTAATTATTTTTTTTTGTTTTGGATTATACCAGTTTATTTTTTTTCACCCATTTTAAATCAATATATTTCTTGTTGAGTTTTGGGAGTTCTACATATATTCTAGATATTAATCCCTTATCAGATATACAATTTGCAATTATTTCTTCCCTTCCATAGATTGTCTTTTCACTATGTTGATAGTATCCTTTGACACACAAAAGTTTCCAAATTTGTGAAATCTAACTTGATTATTTTTTGCTTTTGTGGCATGTGCCTTTGGTATCATACCTAAAAAATCATTGTTAAATCCAGTGTTGTGAAGCTTTTGCTTTTCTAAGAATGTTTTCTTCTAAGATTTTAATAGTTTTATCCCTTACATTTAGGTCTTTGATCCATTTTGAATTAAGTTTTTAGTATGGTTTAAGGTAAGGGTTTGACTTCATTCTTTTGCATGTGGATGTCCAGTTTTTCCAACACTATTTGTTGAAAAGACTTTCCTTTCTGCATTGAAAGGTTTGGAATGCTTCTTGAAAATCATTTTACCATACTTTTGAGGGTTTATTTCTGGACTTTCTGTTCTATTTAATTGGTTTATATGTTTGTTTTTATGCCAGTACCATACTCTTTTGATTACTGTAGCTTTTCAGTAAGTTTTGAAACCAGGTAGTGTGAGTCCTCCATCTTTGTTCTTTTCTTTCAAGATTGTTATTCAGGGTCCCTTGAGATTCCATATAAATTTTAGTATACATTATTTTTATTTCTGCAAAAAAATGTTATTGGGATTTTCATAGGGATTGCACCGAATCTGTAGATCATTTTGTTACATTGATATCTTAATAATACTACATCTTCCAATCTAAGAACTTGGAATGACTTTCCATTTATTTGTATTTCTAATTACTTTCACCAACATTTTGTAGTTATGAATGTACAAGTCTTTTGCCTCTTTTGTTGAATTTATTCTGAAGTATTTCTTTTTTCTGATGCTATTGTAAATGGAATTGTTTTCTTAATTTTTTTTGGATTGCTTGTTGTTAGTGTATAGATGTGCAACTGATTTTTTTTTCTGGTTTTAATTTTTGTGTGTGTTAGTTTCAGGTGTATAAAACAATATAATAGTTAGACATTTACACCTCTCATAAAGTGATAACCCCCTCCCCCAATCTACTACCCCTCTGACATTGTATATAGCTGTTACAATTCCATTAACTCTATTTCCTATGCTATACTCCACATCCTGTGACTATATATATATATATATATATATATATATATATATATATATATATATATATATAATTATAGTTGACAACCGATTTTACATGTTTATTTTATATCTTACAACTTTGCTGAATTCGTTTATTTGTTCTAACAAGTGTGTATGTGTGTGTGTTCACATGTGCATGCTTGTAGAATCTTTAGGGTTTTCTATATAAGATCAAGTCACCTGTGAACAGAGATAATTTTACTTCTTTCCAATTTGGGTGCCCTTTATTTTCTTTTTCTTGCCTAATTGTTCTTGCTAGGACTTCCAGTACTATGTTGAATAGATGTGGCAGTCACCATAGTCTTGTTCTGATCTTAGAGGGGAAGATTTCAGTGTTTCACTATTGAATATGATGTTAGTGTGGGTTTTTTATAGTTGACCTTTATTATGTTGAGGTATTTTCCTTCTATTCCATTTTTTTTAGTATTTTTATCATGAGAGCATGTGGAATTTTGTCAAATGCTTTTTGTGCAGCAATTGCAATAATCATGTGGTTTTGTCCTTCATTCTGTTGATTACATTACATTGATTTTTTTTTCATTTATGGTGTGTTGAACAATGTTTGCCTTCCAGGAATAAAACCCAATTCCTCATAGTGTATAATTATTTTCAGATGCTGCTGAATTTGACTTGCTAGTATTTTGTTGAGGATTATTTATATCAACATTCATTAGGAATATCTGTCTGTAGTCTTCTTTTCTTTGGGTACCTTTGTGTGGCTTTGATATTAAAGTAATGAGTAATGCTGTCCTTATAGAATAAGTTAGGAAGTACTCCCTGATCTTCAAATTTTGGGGGAAATTTAAGAAAGATGTGTGTTAATTCTCCTTGAAAATTTAATAATGTTCTTATTTGTCCATTATTTCTGTTGGATTATTTTTTAGAATTCTCTCTTTTTTGATATTATCATTTTTTCCAGATGTTGTTTACCTGATCCCTTTATTTGTTTGTGTTCTGTTTTAGCTCTTTGAGTGTATTTTAGACAATCATTTTAAACTCTTTTTCTAGTAAGTCTCAGCATGTATTTCTTTGGAAATGGTTTCTGGATATTTACTTTTTTCCTTAAATGGGCCATATTTTCCCATCGCTTGTACACCTTGTGATCTTTTGTTAAAAGTTGTGCATTTAGAAAAACAGCCACATTTCCCAGACTTTGCAGTTGGCTCTGTGCAGTGGAAGACCTTAATTAATTATCAGGGCACGTTTTAACTTTTGGTATAAGCCTGGCATAGAGGCTTAAAGTCATCTCAATTGTTTTATGAGCACAAGTCTTCTCTGAGCCTGTGTTTGTTTGTTTGTTTTAATTCCCTCATATGCACAGTTGCCTTTAAATATCTCAATTTCCCTGTGAATTACTCCCCTGCTTCTTCTCAGGGCTTTGCCATTTCCATTGTATTCCTTTGTTTATAATCTCTTGCCCTACGTGTCTGTGGGTTTTAAATCCACCTACAGTGTTCACAAGCTGTGCACACTCTTTCTTGTAGCTTTTTTTTTTCCTTGTCTGGGATCTAAGCTGCACCGTTTTGGTTGTGTGCATTCCAAATTAGGAGTCACAGAGACAAATCCCTCAGAGAGCCCCCAGACAGATTACATTGTGGTTAATTACATCCACTCTGCTCTCTCTGACAGAAGAAAGGAAACTGGAGAATGTGGACTGGGCTACCACTTACCCCAAGCTGTGCCATTCTAGGCTAGTGAGGGGCAGAGCAGGTACTAACTAGTTAAACCTTCAAAAAATTTCCTATCATATTGAATTTGCTAGATTGGGCATTTGCTTGGTTACTATAGATCTTTTGTTTGATTTCCAGAGCTCCTATGAATTTATTTTAGCCAATTTCTAACTGTTATTTCATGTTTCTGTGGTGACATGAAGGCCCAGAGCTTCCTACTCTGCCAGGTTGATGTCACCCTCTCAGTATTGTGTTTTATTGACCATAAGTATCCAGATAGAGCCAAAACTATAACTAGTTGGGGCAAAATTTCTATGGATGACAATGGCAAAGTGGAACTAGATTTTAATCTAAGGGTAGAGATATATACCAGTTCCCAGGTAAATTAATTTTCCTTATGAAAATATATGCTATAAAAGAGACTGATACCTAAGTTGTACGCTATTGTAATTGTTAGGTGTGGCAGTCTGCCATAAATTCCACATGTTCCTGAACATTATTGTTATTATTCTGTTTTTTTTAACTTTTTTCAAAATGATTTTTATTGTGAAATACACATTTTTTAGAATTAGTTTCAGCTGTACAACACAGTGCAATAGTTATAATTTTTACCCATGAGGTGACAACACCCCATCCCCAATCCACCGCCCCACTTGACCCCCCAATATCATACATATCTATTACAATTCCCTTGACT
>NW_017732009.1:250096-263181 GCF_001890085.2 Hipposideros armiger | reverse complement strand
TTAACCCCTTATCAGATATATCATTGGCAAATATCTTCTTCCATTCAGTAGGCTGCCTTTTTGTTTTCTTGATGATTTCCTTTGCTGTGAAAAAACTTTTAAGTTTGATGTAATCCCATGTGTTAATTTGTTCTTTTATTTGCCTTTCCAGGGGGGATATCTCAGTAAAAATATTACTCAGGGTAATGTCTGCAAATTTACTCATTATTTTTTCTTCTAGGAGTTTTATGGTTTCAGGTCTTACATTTAACTCTTTAACCAACTTTGAATTTGTTCTTGTATATGGTGTAAGTAGGTGGTCCATTTTCATTTTTTTGCACGTGTCAGTCCAATTTTCCCAGCACCATTTATTAAATAGACAATCTGTACTCCAATGTAAATTCTTGCTTCCATTGTCATAGATTAAATGACCGTATATGGATGGGTTTATTTTTGGACTCTCTATTCTGTTCCATTGATCTATGTGTCTGTTTTGATGCCAGTACCATACTGTTTTGATTACTGTAGGCTTGTAGTATGATTTGATGTCGGGTAGTGTGATACCCCCCCACTTTGTTCTTATTTCTCAAGATTGCTGTGGCTATTCGGGGTCTTATGACTCCATATAAATTTTCGGATTCTATGTTCTATTTCTGAGAAAAATGTTCTTGGTACTTTGATAGGAATTGCATTGAATCTCTATATTGCCTTAGGTAGTATTGACATTTTATCTATATTAATTCTTCCTATCCATGAACATGGTATGTATTTCCATTTATTTGTATCTTCTTTGATTTCCCTCTTCAACGTCTTATAATTTTCTGAGTACAGGTCTTTTCCTTCTTTGGTTAAACTTATTCCTAGGTATTTTATTGTTTTTGAAGCTAATTGTAAAAGGGATTGATTTCCTGATTTCTTCTTCTGATAGTTTATTATTGGTGTATATAAATGCAACTGATTTCTGAATGTTAATTTTGTATTTTGCTACCTTACTAAATTCATTTATCAGTTCTAACAGTTTTTTAGTGGAGTCTTTGGGATTCTCTCTATATAGTATCATGTCATCTGCATATGACAATTTTACTTCCTTCTTTCCAATTTGGATGCCTTTTATTTCATTTTCTTGTCTGACTGCTGAGTCCGGAAGTTCCAGAACTATGTTGAATGGAAGTGGTGAAAGTGGGCAGCCTTGTCTTGTTGCTGATTTTAAGGGGAAAGCTTTAGCCTTTCCCCATTGAGTACGATGTTTGCTGTGGGCTTATCATATATGGCATTTATTATGTTCAGATATGATCCCACTATTCCCACTTTGCTATGAGTTTTCATCATAAATGGCTGCTGGATTTTGTCAAATGCTTTTTCTGCATCTATTGATATGACCATATGATTTTTATTTTTCATTTTGTTAATGTGATGTATTATGTTAATTGATTGCGGATATTGAACCAACCTTGAATACCAGGAGTGAATCCTGCTTGATCGTGGTGTATGATCTTTTTAATGTCACGGTGAATTTGGTTTGCTAGTATTTTGTTGAGGATGTTTGCATCTGTGTTCATTAGGGATATCGGCCTGTAGTTTTCTTTTTTTGTAATATCTTTGTCTGATTTTGGGATCAGAGTAATAGTGGCCTTCCAAAATGTGCTTTAGAGCCTTCCCTCCTTCTGTATGTTTTGGAATAGTTTGAGGAGAATAGGTATTAATTCTTTTTTGAATGTTTTGTAAAATTCACCTGTGAAGCCATCTGGTCCACGACTTTTGTTTGTTGGAAGCTTGTTGATTACTGACTCAATTTCTTTGGTAGCAATCAGTGTGTTCAGAGTTTCTGTTTCTTTTTGGTTCAGACTTTGTAGATCATATGCTTCTAGAAATTTATCCATTTCTTCCAGATTGTCAAATTTGTTGGCATATCATTGCTCATAGTATTTTCTTACAATTTCCTGTATTTCTGTGGCATCTGTTGTCACTTCTCCTCTTTCATTTCTGATTTTATTAATTTGAGTCGTCTCTTTCTTTTTCTTGGTGAGTCTGGCTAAGGGTTTGTCGATTTTGTTTATCTTTTCAAAAAACAGCTTTTGGTTTCATTGATCTTTTGTATTCTTTTTCTGGTCTCTATTTCATTTATTTCTGGTCTGGTCTTTATTATTTCCTTCCTTGTGCTCCTTTTGGGCTTGTTTTGCTGTTCTTTCTCCAGTTCCCTTAGGTGTAGAGATAGTCTGTTGATATGAGATTGTTCTTGTTTCTTTAGAAAGGCCTGCATTGCTCTGCATTTTCCGCCTAGGACTGCTTTCGCTGCATCCCAGAGATATTGAGTTGTTGTGTTTTCATTGTCATTTGTCTTGAGATAGCTTTTGATTTCTTCCGTGATCTCAGTTTTGACCCACTTGCTATTTAGTAGCATGTTATTCAGCCTCCATGTATTTGTGTTCTTTACAGGTTTCTTTTTATGATTGTTTTCTAGTTTCATAGTATTGTGGTCAGGAAAGGTGCTTGATATGATTTCAATGTTCTTAAATTTATTGAGACTTGTTTTGTGTGTTAACATGTGGTCTATCTTGGAAAATGTTCCATGTGCACTTGAGAAGAATGTATATTCTGTTGCTTTGGGGTGAAATGCTCTAAAAATATCTATTAAATCCAGCTGGTCTAAAGTGCCATTTAAGGGCACTGTTTCCGTGTTGATTTTCTGTATAGGGATCTGCGCATTGGTGACAATGCGGTGTTGAAGTCCTCTACTACGATAGTGTTGCTGTTGATCTCTGTCTTTATGTCTGTCAATATCTGTTTTATATATTTAGGAGCTGCTATGTTGGGAGCATAGATGTTTACTGGGGTTATGTCCTCTTGTTGAATCGATCCTTTTATTATTATGTAGTGTCCTTATTTGTCTTTTATTGTAGTCTTCATTTTGAAGTCTATTTTGTCTAAAATAAGTCTTGCTACTCACACTTTTTCTGATTTCCAGTTGTGTGAAATATCTTATTCCATCCCATTACTTTCAGTCTGTGTGTGTCTTTTGATCTGAGATGAGTCTCTTGTAAACAGTATATGCATGGGTCCTGTTTTCTTATCCACTCAGCCACTCTACGTCTTTTGATTAGAGCATTTAATCCATTCCCATTTAAATTGATTATTGATAGGTGCATATATATTGCCATTTTGTTATTTGTATTTCTGATCTTTTGGGTTTGCTTGTTTTCCCCTTTCTTCTGTTTAAAAAAGCCCTTTTAGCATTTCCTGCAGTGCTGGCTTGGTGGTAATGAATTCCTTAAACATATTCTTTCTGAGAAGCTCTTTATCTCTCCTTCAATGTTAAGTGATAGCTGTGTTGGGTCGAGCAATCTTGGCTGTATGCCTTAATTTTGCATCACTATGAATATTTCCTGCCACTCTTTTCTGGCCTGCAGAGTTTCTGTAGAAAAGTCAGCTGTTAGTCTTATAGGAGTTCCTTTGTATGTAACCTGCTGTCTTTCTCTTGCTGCTTTTAGGATTCTGTCTTTGTCTTTAACGTTTGCCGTTTTTACTATGATGTGTCTTGGTGTGGACCTGTTTGGGTTCAGCTTGTTTGGAACTCTCTGCACTTCCTGGTCTTGTACATCAATTTCCTTCACCAGGGTAGGGAAGTTCTCAGTCATTATTTCTTCAAGTACATTCTTGATACCTTGCTTTTTCTCTTCTCCTTCTGGTATTCCTATGATGTGAATGTTATTGCTCTTGATGTTGTCCCAGAGGTCTGTTATGCTATTTTTATTGTTTTTTTATTATTTTTTCTTTTTGTTGTTCCACCTGGGTTATTTCTGCTCTTTTGTGTTCTAAATCACTGATCCGATCCTCTGCTTCATCTAATCTACTGGTGATTCCTTCGAATGTGTTCTTCATTTCAGTTATTGTATTCTTTAGTTCCACCTGGTTGTTTTCATGATTTCTGTAGCCTTCTTTGTGTCCTCCCTAAGTTCCTGAAACTTTCTTATCATCAGTGTTCTAAACTCTCTCTGAAAGTTTGGATACCTCTGTTTCGTTTAGTTGCATTTCTTGAGGTTTCTTCTGATCTTTTACTTGGGACATGTTTCTTTGTTTCTTCATTTTGCCTGTCACTCTGATTGCTTCGATGTATTAGATCTCCTAGAAAGAAAGAAAAAGAAAAAAGAGAAAAAGAGGGGGAAAAAAGTAAAAAGATAAAAAATGAAGAAAAAAGAAAAAAAAAGGGGGAGGGGCTCTCCACCTGCTTTAATCTGCAGACCACTTACTCAGCAATAGAGAGACTCTGGGCGACTCAGCACCAGCTCTTGGGGGGAAGGGCTCAGTGCGTCATGCACTGACCCTTAGACTTGAAGTGAGCTTCCCACAATTAGTTGCTGTGTGCTTGGATCTGTGCTCACCACCAGAAATCCTCACAGGTTGTTGCAGGCTGTCTGGTGCTGCAAAAAACCCTCTGTGGCCTGCAGAGGTAGGAGCTAGGGACCAGGGGCTCAGTGTGCCCCTTGCAACACAGCTCTGGGTGGGTGGGGCAGGACCACAAGGCACCACAGGATGTGGTCAGTGGCGCCCACCAAGTCGGAGCAGCATGCACTCCTACATCGGCAGTCAGCTCACACAAGCTCACCAGGAAAGCCCTGGCCGAATCACGCAGGCACACAGCTCACGGCCCTACACTCCCAGGAAAACTCCCAGGCTCAGCCTATCCCAATCAGCTGCTTGCAGGTGAGGCCGAGCAGCCCGACAGGCAATCGCCAACCAGACTACTCTGCTCTTGCAGTGTGGAGAGCGGGGACCGAATGTGAGTCGTGCACTCCCGAGTCTCAATAAGCAGCCTGTTGGAGTCGGAGCATGCCTGCCAGGCATTTTCCTGTTTATGCAGCACCCTGAACATTATTGTTGAGTGTGTGAAGCTACAAAGCCTAGGTGTTCTGATACTGAGTGGTTTCTATAATTAGTCATATAGGCAATTAAGTAAATCAAGATCACAAATGTGTGACAACTCTTTGATCCCTGATGGGAGGGGGTTAGAGAGAAACTGATTTGTTTACTGCTTACTCTTAGAGGCGCTAACCCTTGGCCCTGAGTTCCTCAATTGCATACACTTGCATGTGTACATTCCACCTGTTTTATCCCATCTCTCTGTGGAATTTAGAGGCAAGAGAAACAGCCTGATGCTCCAGGCTAGTGCTCCCACTGTTGTCTGTGAGTAATATACTGTCTTACTGTGATCTGACACTTGTCTAATTTTGGCATCTATGAAACAATGGCAAATCAGTCTGCTTGCATACTTTCTCATCTCCTTTGTAGTCTTGGTACTCCTTGCCCTGCCTTATGTGAGGTTGGGAATCTTCCCTGATAGTAATAGCTGTCTTTAATTATTGAATATTCGATTATGTGGTTTTTGTTGGTATGTATATGTGTTTGTGTGTATGAGTTTGTGTTCATTTTATGGATCAGGAGTTAATACTATGATATCACTACACTAATGTTTCCCTAGAACTGTGGGTAATTAGGAAGTTTGGCAATTCTTCTTCAGGTTGAAATTGAGTGGTGAAGTAACTTAACAGAAGGTGACAGACCAGTCAGAAAACACCACCTCTGTCTTTTTTTTAAAATATATTTTTTAAAGATTTTTTTAAATTGGGGAATTGGGGGATGGGAACAGCACTGAGGAATTGGGGGAAGGGGAACAGACAAGTTCCTGTCTTTTTGTTTTTCAGTCTTGTTGTGGAAGACGTTGCTTCACTGGCCCAAGTTGGTACCATCATTGCGCTCTTCCCGGGCGAGGCAGATCAGTCACTGGCTTCTGGATGGCCGTTCATGGCGGCTGCTGGCTGCTCACACTGGCTACTGGCTACACACAGTAGCCCATGGCAACCCACTGCAGCAGGGGCTGCAGCCTACACCATCGCCGGCAACTCACAGCAACCCAGCTCCAGGTTGAGCTGTTGTTCAGCATCTTAGCTGTAGAGGGCAGTGTCACTGGCACTCATATGTGGGATCCGAACCGGGGCCCTCTGGCATCCCAAGCCAGCTCTTAACCAATGCACCACTCGGCCGGCCCGAACACCACCTCTTTTGAACAGAGAGTGCTCCACTAGTTCCAAAGGGTGATTGTTTGAAGTTCTTGAAGAAAAAAAACCCAGGCTCTTACTGAGATGAATAAACATAAGGTAAAAGTTGGGGGGATGGAGGGCAGAGATGATAAGAGCACTTTTGTGTACTTAACATTGTGCTAGCAACAAAAAACCCAATCGACAAAATAAAAAAGGCAACCTATGGAATGGGAGGATATCATATTTGAAAATCACATATCTGATAAGGGGTTAGTATCCAAAATCTATAAAGAACTCATGCAACTCAATAACAAAAAATTAATCTGATTAAAAAATGAGCAGAGGAACTGACTATATAGGTTTCCAAGGAAGACATACACATGGCCAACAGTTTCATGAAAAGATGCTCAACAACACTTATCAGCAGAGAAATGCAATCAAAACCACAATGAGGGGCCGGCCGAGTGTCTCACTGGTTAAGAGATGGCTTGGGAATGCGAGCTCTGAGCAGCAGGGCCACCGGTTTTGGCTCCTACATGGGCCAGTGACACTGTGCCCTCTACAGCTAAGATGGTGAACAACAGCTTGACCTGGAGCTGGGCTGCCATGAGTCACCAGTGATGGCGTAGGCTGCAGTGGGCTGCCATCAGCTACCGTGAGTGACCGGCAGCCAGCGTGATTGGCCGGCAGCCAGCATGAGCTGCCGTGAGCAGCCGTCCAATGGCTGGTGACTGATCTGCCTCATCCAGGAGGAGCGCAATGATCACACTACCAACATGGGCCAGTGAAGGAACATCCTCCACAACTAGACTGAAGAAAAAAAGGACAACAACTTGTCTGTTTCCCTTCCCCAATTCCCCAACGCTGTTCCCTTTCTCAACTCCCCAATAAAATCTTTAAAAGACAAAAAAAAACCACAATGAGATGTTACCTTACACCTGTTAGAATGACTGTCATGTAAAAGAGAAGAAATAACAAGTGTTGGCAAATATGTGGAGAAAAGAATACCCTTGTGCACTGATGGTGGGAATGTAAATTGGCACAACCACTATGAAAAATAATATGGAGGTTCCTCTAAATTTTAAAATAAAACTTCTATATGATCCACCAATCCCATTTCCATGTATATATCCACAAGAAATAAAAACAGGACACAAAATCGATATATGCATTCCTATGTTCATTGCAACATTACTTACAATGGCCAAAATATGGAAACGACCTAAATATGTATCAACAGATGAATAGAGAAAATGTGGTGTGTATATATACAATAGAACATTATTAAGCCATGAGAAAGAAGGAAAACCTGCCACTTGCAACAACATGGATGGACCTCAAGCACATTATTCTAAGTAAAATAAGTCTGACAGACAAGGACAAATACTGTATGACATCACTTATATGTAGAATCTATAAAAACCAAACTCATAGAACCAGAGAGTAGAATGGTGATTACCAGCGGCTGGGAGTGGGGAAGTGGGGAGATGTTGCTCAAAGTACACAAACTGTCAGTTATAAGATGATTGAATTCTGGGGATATAATATACAGAATATTGATATAACTTGTTATATACAAGTTAACTATGTTATATACTTGAAAGCTGCTAAGAGGATAAATCTTAAATATTCTCACCACAAAAAGGATATGGTAATTTTGTGAGGTAATGAAGGTGTTAGCTAGCACTATGGTGGTAATCATTTTGCAATATACATAAAATTGCATCAATCGGACATGTTGTACAGCTTAAAATTACACAGTTACTTCTTAATTATATTTCAATAAAGCTAGAAAAAATGTTGTACTGGCCACTTTCCAAATGTCACTTCTAATCTCACTATGACCTTGTTGTGAGACAGGTGATATTATCAGTTTATTGAAAAGCAACTAGAGGCTCCAAAATCTTAATGATGTATCCAAAACCACATATCTAAGTAAGCAGAACCTGAATTCAAACCTTCGTGTGTATGATGCCAAGGTCTGTGTTCTTAAACACTATGTTCTGCTTCCTCTCTGAGTTATAATCACCTACTGTGTGACACAGAATGAAATGCAATTTACCCATCTCATATAGTGAAGTTTTATGTAAGATTCCTTCTGGGGAAGAAAAATAAAAAAAGATTCTGCTATGTTGAAAAATAATTGAAACCACTGATTAGCATTGGCCTTGGACTACACTAGTTGAAGTGATGCCCTGAATCATTCCAGCTGTTCCCTGAGGCAGCAGTAAAAGAGACAAGAGACAATCATCATACAGACCCAGAGGGTCTCAACTGCTCATCTAATTCTAGTTAGTCCCAAGAAGAAAAAATGGGAGTATTTGTTGCATGAAAAATGTCTTAAACATCACTGATCTCAACAGTGCCAGGAACACATAACCTAGATGAGCTTAGGACTGCCTTTCTATTAAAAGTTAGGTTTATTAAAGTATAGTTTATATACAGAAAAATTCACTCTTGTTAGCTCTATGAGTTTTGACAAACACAGTCAGGTAACCATCATAATTAAGATACAGAACGGTGACATTCTTCCCAAATATTTCCTTATGTGTGCCTCTTTGTAATCAAACCCCACCATGAACTCCAGTGTCCGTGAAGTACTCATCTGTTTTTTTACCTATAGCTGTGCCTTTTCACAATGTCATATAACTAGAGTCATACGGTATGTAGCCTTTTGAGTTTGGCTTCCTTTATCCAGCATAATGTATTTGTAACCCATTCATGTTTCTGCATATAGTACTAATTTATTTTCATTGCTGAGTAGAATTTCAATGTATGGATGTAACAGATTGCTTATTCATACAAGTGATAGATATTTGGATTGTATCCAGTTTGGGGCAATTATGAATAAAGCTGCCATGAACATTCATGTATTGATTTTTGCATGTACATAAGTTTTCATTTCTCTAAGTTAGTACCTGGGAGTGGAATAGCTGAGTCACACAGTAAATGTATGTTTAACTGTATAAGAAACTGCTAAATTGTTTCCCAAAATGGCTGTACCATTTTGTATTCCCATCAAAAATATATGAGCATCTCAGGTGCTCTGCATCCTTACCAGCACTTGATATTGTCAACTTTTTGAAATTTTAGTAGGTTTAATGTTGTATAGTGTAATTATGATTTTAATTTGCATTTTCTTAATATCTCATTAAGTTGAGCTTCTTTTCACATGCTTATTTGACACTTTTGCAATACAAGAAATTTTTCTCAAATCTTTTGCCCATTAAAAAATAGAATTAAAGGGTCAAATAGTACTATATGGTGATAGAAGGAGAACTGACTTTGGGTTTTGAACATACAATGCAATATATTGATGATGTATCACAGAATTGTACACTTGAGACCTATATAATTTTATTAACCAATGTCACCCCAATAAATTTAATAAATATAATTCATGATTTTGAGTTTTATTTCTTAAAATATATAATCATATATATTTTTGCAAATATTTTTCCCAATCTGTAGCTTGCCATTTCATTTTTTAATGCCTTTTGAGAGATTTTTAATTTTGATACAATCTAATTTATTAATTTTATGGTTCATGCTTTTTGAATCATATTAAAAAATCTTTGAAGTCACAGAAATTTTTTCCTAGTAGTTTTATACTTTTAAGTTTTATGCATAGGTCTATGATCCATTTCAAGTATGAGTAATACTTGGTATGAGATATGGAGGTATGGATCAAAGTTCTTCTTGCATATGAATGTTCAATTGTTCCAGCACTATTTATTGAAAAGACTATGTTTTACCTATTCAATTGCTTTGGTACCTTTGCAGAAAATCAATCGACCAAATATGCATGTGCCTATATCTGGACTCTATTCTCTTCTATTCATCTATGTTCCTGTCCTTTCACCAATACAGTACATTGTAGTAATTCCTTTAGCTTTATAGTAAGTCATCAAATCAGATGGTATGAGTCTTCCAACTTTGTTCTTCTTCAAAATTGTTTTGGCTATTTTAAGACCTTTGCTATTCCACATAAATTTTAGAATCAGCTAGTTGATTCATTTTTTTAAAACTTGCTAGCATTGTGATTGAGGTAGTATTGTAATTATAGATTAATTTGGGAAGAATTGACATCTTATCAGTATTGGGTCTTTGGAGTCATTTTATATCTCTATTTATTTAGGTCTTTGATTTATCTCATCAAAGCTTCCTAGTTACCAGCCTATACATGTTGCATATATTTTATTGGGTTTATATCTAAGTATTTCATGTTTTCTGGTGTTATTATAAATGGTACCTTAAAATTTTAATTTTCTAGTTGTTTCTTTTTTGAAAATAGACATACAATTGATTTTTGTATGTTGACCTTGTATCTTGTGACCTTGCTAAACTCATTAGTTCTAGGTGATATTTTTTGTGGATTTCTTGGGATTTTTTTGAGTAGAAAATCATGACATTGGTGAATAAGGACAGTTTTATTTCTTCCTTTCCAACCTGTATGTATTTTATTTATTTTTATTGACTTTTTGCATTATTAAGGACCTCCAGCATGATGTTGAATAGAAGTGGTGAGAGTAGACATCCTTGGAGGATCCTTAGGTAGGAAAACATTCAGTCTTTCCATTATGTACGAGGCTATCTGTAGGACTTTTTTTTGTAGATGTAATTTATCAGATTGAAGAAATTCACTTTTATTTCTAGTTTGTGAAAAGATTTTATTATGAGTGATTATTAAAGTTTGACAAATTCTTCCTTTAGCTGTTATTATGGTGAATTATATTAAATTTCAATCCATTCCATTTGCATAATGAAAATATATAAGAATTAATGATAATGACGATAATTACATCATTGATTGCATGCTTTCCATATGCTCAGTACTTTGTAGTAGGGAAATGCCGATTCCTTACCCTACATGACTCACTTCTGCTTCCATGAAAAGCGAAACTTCTAAGCTTCAAGGATACTAACTGAAGGAAATAATTTGGAAAGGGATAAGGCATCATCATAAATATGTTAAATAGAACATGTCATATTGAAATAAATCCATTAGAAACTGGAGATTGGAGGTAGGCAAAACAGTGTTCTAGTCTAAAGAGGAAAGATGGAACTTCTGGGTTGGTGAACGCTTGCAGATTTTGGGAAAATGACACTGCTGTGAGAGCACATGGAAGCTCCACAACCCTTCCCACATACCTTGCCCCATGCATCTCTTCCATCTGGCTGTTCCTGAATCATATCCTTTTATAATAAACAAGTGATCTAGTTCCATAAGAAAGCGAGTACAATAAGAAGAATGATATGATTTTGGTGATGATAATGACAAAGATAGTGAATACTGGACTGGAAGTAATGGGTGTCAGGAGTTGTGCTTTGTGATGTGTAAGCCACCTCAGGCTACCATTGGCTGGAGAAGTGCCTTGATAATGAAACAGAGGGTAAGAGTTGGGTTCCTTATTTTTCTCAGTAAGGTACATATAGGGAGATCAGGACTCCTGGGTCAGACCACTCAAAGGCTTCAACATAGGTGAGACTACCAACAAACCCCAGGAGGTTAGCACAGATATAAACCAACCAAACACAATTGGGGAACAACCAAACCCAAGCATGGAACATCTGACCCCCAAGTGCTCACAAAATGAAGGAGAGGATGAACCTCCCCCCAAATACAAGTACAGAGACAGTGCCAAGTGTTTAAAGACAGCAACAAATACTTTGGGACCCTTCTATATACCAAACACTTTGCTAGACATTGCATATAGAGCAATGAACAAGACAAATAAGGCCTTCACCCTTATGGGTCTTATAGTCTAGTGGGGAGGGAAAAAATAATCAAGTAATCACCAAATGTTAAAAATGAAACTTTGGTAAGCAGGAAAACTACATGGTTCTATAACCTTGTTATGGAGGTCAAAGAAGCTTTCCCTGAGAAAGAGAGAAAGAGAAGAAATCAAGACTTCTACCAGCCTGAGTACTTTACAGCTACAGGAGGTGCTTTTCTCACAGACTACAACATGAGTAGCATCCCCAGGAGTTGTGCAATGTAATAGTACTGAAAAAAATGATGATTGACTTGGGATTAGAAAGATGATTAGGGGTGACTTAATATCATGAGGGTTTCTTTCCAGCCAAAACACATACTAAGTTCCTGTTGCAGAAGGAAGAAAGCATGGTAAATAGGATGGTTTATTAAAAGGCTAGTGGAACCAGAGTAGAAAGAGAGTGAGAGGGAGAATGTGCAAAATAAACCTGAAGAGATAGGCAGGGGCAGCCAGAATACTCATCACCTTATAGATTTTGTAGAGAAATTTGTTTTTATCTTTAGAGCCGTTGGTAGAAGCTGAGTAAAGACTTAAGTAAGAGGGAGGGGAGGGCATGATTTGAAAGATTTCTTTGCTACATATATTGTAAAAATAACTTGGTGTTGGGGAATGGATGTGAGTAGACAAAGGCTACTCACAAAGGCTATAGCCTTCTAGAGTATTTCAGACATGCATATTTAAGTATAATGATGATGGTAAAACTGGAAAGAAGGGAAAGGATTTAAGTGATTTTAGAAGGCAAATTTTATTTCAGTTGTATATGGGAGAGAGGAGAGATTCTATTATAAATGACACCTAGTTTTCCATTTTGCATAACTGACCAGTTTGTCATTCCATTCAATAAGTGAGGGAACACCAGAAGTGAACCACGTAGAAGTGGAATTGGGAGCTGTTACTGTGAATTCCATTTTAGATATGTTGACCTTAAAAGATCTAAGAGATGTCATGTAGGCAATTCGTTATACATGTTTGGCTAAAAAAAATGTTAATGCTATGACTAGGGTATTGCCATTGGAACTGGAGAAAAGTGGATTTGAATTCAAAAGATATAGAAGATAAAATTAACATAACTTAGAAATAGATTGAATATTGGGATTGAAGGAGAGGTAAATGTCAAGGATGACTCATAAATTTCTGTCTTTTGCAACTACATGGACAACCACGATAAGTGATTACTGCTTGGATTAAGAAAGCGTACATTTGGGGCCGGCCGAGTGGCGCGATGGTTAAGAACTCGCTTGGGATGCCAGAGGGCACCGGTTCGGATCCCACATATGAGGGCCAGTGACACTGC
>NW_017732009.1:244385-248801 GCF_001890085.2 Hipposideros armiger | reverse complement strand
TACGCCGTAGCCGGTGACTCACGGCAGCCCAGCTCCAGGTTGAGCTGTTGTTCAGCATCTTAGCTGTAGAGGGCAGTGTCACTGGCACTCATATGTGGGATCCGAACCGGGGCCCTTCTAGCATCCCAAGCCAGCTCTTAACAAATGCGCCACTCCGCCAGCCCTGTGGTTCTGCTTTATCAAAAGTGAAAAGAAAGATCATTCCTGAAATTTGGAAATTATTTTGACTAAACACCTGTTACAGCTTTTACTTTCTATGTTAGTCTATGATAAGACTTGAGTTATTTTCATTAATTTTGCATCACTGGCAATTATATAATGATCCTTCATTCATAATGAAAATCCACTTGGGTTTGCCACATAGACCATGGAGATAATTAAAGCGGATTAATCACAGGCCCACATGATTAACAGTTTTTGACATTCCTGCAAATCTACTGTAGGCATCCGGTGATGACTGCTGGCAGAGGTTCTGTCTCCCGGATGGTTACCTTTTGAATATTGATTAAAGCAGGTTAAAAATGATTCTTTCTGGAGGAGCATCTTAAGAAAGTCTGTATATTTCAGTGGAATCTTGTTTTTTTTTAATGTAATGGTGTGTTCCTTTTAACACCTCATGTCTTCAACAAATTACCAAGTGACTGGTTTCCTCCTGTGTTCCTTTTTCAAATGTGGACAGAAGTATCTGCCAAGATCCTTTGATACTTTTCAACAAATTATATCTGGAAGTTGGAGGAAGAAAGCATGGCCATACAAGCATAGGACTTACTTGAATAGAGGCAGATGGAGGAGCTTACTAAACCGACTTTGCTTGTGTCTGAATACAGACAGTCCCTTCACTTGGCACTATTCCCTACCTACAAAGAACTACTGTTAGAACTCATGAATCTGTTTTCCTAAAGTAATGATCATTTTATAGTAGAAGCCTAATAGATGAATATGATCTTGGGAAACTTGTACACAGCTGAGATTACTTAGAGAGAGTGTCTGATGTTGAATTTTTGAGGTGTGCACTTCGGGTTCAGTTTTGGTGCCTTTCTGAAAATATGACAGTAGAATTAACATAATGTACCCAAGAAATCTGGTTTTAAGGCATAGGTTGGGTCTGTTTGATTAGGAACATGACATTTTGACATAAGAACAAGCCATTACATTTTTATCTTTTTTTTAAAAAAAAGGAACCAAGCACAGTATGCCAGAGACAGTCACAATTTCTGTCTAGGTTCCACTCCATATTTGAAGCTCATCTTGTCCCATTCCATCTCATACCTATGTTTCACTTTAGTCCTCATCCCATCCCTGATCCCTACCTCAAAAATTGTCCTTGTCAAAATGTCCTGTGTACCTTGTTTCTAGCTGTGGCTTATTTCTCCTGACAATCTTTCTGGGAAAATGTACTCTCAGGCCTTATTCCCATCTCACCTCCACCACCTGTACTTGTCCAATACAATGGGAATTCCTCTTTCCCAAAACCTAAGGCCAGAAAGTCACTTAAAAATGCCTTTATAGATTAGGTAAAATGATAAACTCACATTTAAAATTCAAATAATATAGAAGAGTACAAGGAAGAAAATTGAAATCACCCATAATCCCACTATCTATACACAAACATGCCATTTTATTTATTTATTTATTTTTAGCTGAGCCATCCTGCCACCTGTTGGCTGCTCAGCGGCTGCTCAGCTCGGGCCGGGACTCAAACTGCTGTTGCTCAGAGCTCAAACTCTTGAGTGAGTTCTTAACCAACTGAGCCACACAGCTGGCCCTTCAAACATGCCATTTTATAACTTATCTTTTTGTTCAGAAATATCAAACACATCTTTCCATGTAAATATAGAGAGTTGTGCGGTTGTTTTTAATGGTTGTGCAGCAGTGCACTATTGGGTTGGCAATTTGAATAAGGTGAGCATTTGCGGTAGATGAAGCATGTCTTTAGTATCCTATTATTTTCTTATATTTGCTCCCATCTCCCTTTCCTACTGTTTACTTCTTTTTTTTAATTAAAGTTTATTGGGGCGACAATGGTGAGTAAAATTACATAGGTTTCAAGTGTACAATTCTGTAATACATCATCTATATATCACATTCTGTGTTCACCACCCAGAGTCAGTTCTCCTTCCATCACCATATATTTGATCCTCTTTACCTTCATCTACCACCCCCCTCCCCCCTTACCCTCTGGTAACCACTGAACTACTGTCTGTGTCTATGAGTTTTTGTTTCTTTCTTTGTTTGTTTTGTTCCTTTGTTGCTTTCAGTTTTATATCCACATATCAGTGAAGTCATATGGTTCTCAACTTTTTCTGTCTGACTTATTTAGCTTAGCATAATAATCTCAAGATCCATTCATGTTGTCACAAATGTCACTATTTCATCTTTTCTTATGGCAGAGTAGCATTCCACTGCATGTATATACAACATCTTCTTTATCCAATCATCTATTGAAGGACACATTGGTTTTTAGAATGGCTATCATCAACAAGACTAATAATAACAAGTGTTGGAGAGGCTGTGGAGAAAAAGAAACCCTCATACATTGCTGTTGGGAATGCAGATTGGTGCAGCTGCTATGGAAGGCAATGTGGAGGTTCCTCAAAAATTAAGAATAAAATTAAGATATGACCCAGCAATGGTAATTGCTTCTTCTGGGTATATACCCAAAAAACCTGAAAACATTTATCCATAAATATATATATGCCCCAATGTTTATTGCAGCTTTATTTATGGTAGCCAAGACATGTTTCCTTCTTTCATTCCTGCACTACCTAGCTCCCTCTGAGCTAATGAAATCTTAAGAACTTACTTACTCCACTGGGACTGTATGTCACCAAAGACGATTCATAGTCTGAAAAAGTAGCAAGACCCACATACAGGAATTTCTGATGATGTCCTTCAGATGGACAAGGGGATATATTATTCAGCATTGACTTTTTTCCCTTTCTCCTTTCATTGCCAACATTCTGGAATGACTGATTTTTTAATTATTTTTTCTTCCTTCTTAAAAAATCACTTCCTTTAACTTCCCCAACCTGAAANCACTATTTCATCTTTTCTTATGGCAGAGTAGCATTCCACTGCATGTATATACAACATCTTCTTTATCCAATCATCTATTGAAGGACACATTGGTTTTTAGAATGGCTATCATCAACAAGACTAATAATAACAAGTGTTGGAGAGGCTGTGGAGAAAAAGAAACCCTCATACATTGCTGTTGGGAATGCAGATTGGTGCAGCTGCTATGGAAGGCAATGTGGAGGTTCCTCAAAAATTAAGAATAAAATTAAGATATGACCCAGCAATGGTAATTGCTTCTTCTGGGTATATACCCAAAAAACCTGAAAACATTTATCCATAAATATATATATGCCCCAATGTTTATTGCAGCTTTATTTATGGTAGCCAAGACATGTTTCCTTCTTTCATTCCTGCACTACCTAGCTCCCTCTGAGCTAATGAAATCTTAAGAACTTACTTACTCCACTGGGACTGTATGTCACCAAAGACGATTCATAGTCTGAAAAAGTAGCAAGACCCACATACAGGAATTTCTGATGATGTCCTTCAGATGGACAAGGGGATATATTATTCAGCATTGACTTTTTTCCCTTTCTCCTTTCATTGCCAACATTCTGGAATGACTGATTTTTTAATTATTTTTTCTTCCTTCTTAAAAAATCACTTCCTTTAACTTCCCCAACCTGAAAAAAAAAAAGCGTACATTTGACCCTTGAACAACATGGGTTTGAACTGCATGAATCTATATGTACATGGATTTGTTTTCAATAAATACTGTAAATGTATTTTCTCTTCCATATGAATTTATTTATAACATTTTCTCTAGTTTATTTTATTGTAAGACTATAGCATACAATACATATAAAATATAAAATATGGTTAATTGACTTTTTGTGTTTTGGTAAGTCTTCCAGACAATAGTAGGCTATTAGTAAAGTTTTGAGGGAGTCAAAAGTTATACGCAGATTTTCAACAGCATGGGAGTCAATACCCATAAGCCCTGCGTTGTTAAAGGGTCAACTATATGCATGGATAGTTTCCTTTATGCTGTAGCTCTAAGAAGCTGAGTGGAAGAAGGGGTGTATGAAGGAGAAGAGCTCCAAAATATGCATTTATGATAGAAATGTGTGTGCGGTTTTGCTGGTTTTCAGCGTTACTTAGGACTAAGATGGGTTCTCAATTGCTCATTACTTGTTCCCCCATCCCTTTGGTTGAACAGGTAAGCATTGCTAAGGCAAGCACTTAAAAACTGGAAGTCATCCCTTTGGTAGGAGTGTTTGTATATATCCTTTCAGCACAGATACATATATTAAAGGGACAATTATTTGATTTGAATTCATTTTAGTGGGTAATATTTTTATTGCATTTCCAGGGCTGTGGTTCTGCTTTTTTTTTTTT